>NC_056729.1:1608209999-1608469999 GCF_019279795.1 Protopterus annectens
TATATATATATATATATATATATTTGTTTCCCACCTTTCTAAGCTAGTATAGTCCAGTTTTCAGGTTAGTGCTGAATTCAGGGCTGTGTTACAAAACTCTGTGTTTGCCCATACCTTACTTGGATAGAAGGAAGTTCTCTGTTCACCTGTGAGAGGGGGAGCTTTGAGCAGCCTGTCTGTCCCTGGAGGAGTGGTTTCAGCCCAGAAATTAGTAGTTTATTGGCCATTTTGGGCTAATTTTTATCTCTTTCATTTCCTTGCTATAAATACCGTATTTGCCCGGTTTTGCGCGCTGGGTAGCTAGGGTAAAACTATTCCCGGCTCCACAAAGTCTCCTCTTCAATTTTTCCCTTGGAACTAGACAAACTTTCAACTTAAGCACTCAAGCCACTCATTTCTCAGCCTGGCACTTACTCAAAACTTATAGCAAGTACTTATAAACCCTAGCACTAGACCCTCCTGTACTGTACAGAAGGACAAGGCTCTCTATTCGACCTTACCAGCCATCCAGTAAAACAGTTCACTGTACCTATCCAGGCATGTCCAAAGGGCAGTTTCAGGTGTACTCTCCAGTCCAACTGGTGAATCTGGGCATTTTGAGGCAATGTTACAACTGCCTCATGTGCACAGACAACCCCCGCCTCCTACCGCCAAACACTAATACATGCGAGAGATGCAATTATACAGCCAAACTGGAGGCTAAGCTGTCTCAACCCAAGACTGGATCAAACAGTCAAGAGGAGAAGGGAAATACTTGCATCACACCACCAGTCTCACATAAACCCATTAAAGCAGCACTGGAAAAAAACACACATAAATACATGAAAACATACTCAAAGGCTCTAAATAAAAAGCTGCAAAACCAACAGAGACCTCCAAAGCAAACATGCAAGCAACCTCCACACCCCAGCACAAACAATGAAATGCATACTTCACAAAACCAGTGTGCCATGCAATCACAGCCCTTAAGGCAAAATAACATACCCAACATACTAGTAATAGGTGACTCTATGGTCAGGCACACTGATGTCCCACTCACTAGGCTGAATAAGGAGAAGGTTACTGTTATCTGCCTGTCGGGTGCCAGGATCTACCACATAACACAAGCACTCAGGTCACTACAGAACAAGTACAAATATGACTCTGTCATTGTCCATGTTGGTGTGTGTTAGGAAAATGTATAACTGCAATGCAATATGTAGGCTTAGTGTATTGAAATATATAACTGCAATATGCAGGTTTAGTGCATTATGGGTTAAAAGGAGTTAATACATTTATTCTGCTTATTCTGTGTGAAAATATGCAGCTGCTAGAAGCTCTGAAAAAAGAACAATGGATGTCGGTAAATCCACAATGGTCAGCAGAATGTGTATTGCGGCCAGGACTGTACCTTGAGTGTATCATATCAGAACTAGAGAAAGAATTGTGAGAAACTAAGGAAAGCTGAAACAAGCCCAAGGCCAGGTTGTTTTTCTCAAATATGTTTTTGCAAGACAGCAATTATCTGACCATGTCAGCAGCAAATCTAATAATAGCATCTTTCTGTGAACTTGCAGAAAACTGTATAAAAACTGTAGGCTGAAATATGGAAAATCAGACAAACCTTGTACCTACATGCTTTGTCTCCTTGCTGCAAGTAATAAAGGGTGCCTTGCTTGAACCTAACGTGCATTGATCTTGGTGTTTTCTTTTACAGTGTGAATGACCTGAGCCATATCTTTCTGGACTACATGAAAAGAGACATGGAAGAGCTCTCTGATCACGTAGACCAGGCCGGTATGACCCTGACCCTGAGTAACATCCTGCCCTCACCAAGAATGATACCACGGTATAAAGAAAAAATTCTCAATTTCAACAATTGGTTAAGTTTCTGGTGTCATTCAAAGGGGATCCAGTGTCTGCCCGCCTGGGATGACATGCTCGACAAGCCACGCTGCTTCACTAGAGACGGCTTGCACCTGTCACCCTTTGGCTTTCGAATACTGGCCAAGGCTCTTGCCACCCCCATAGTGCCTTTTTTAGGCAAGGCTCAAAAGACAAACTTACTGCCATAAATAGCACAAGTAACAAAAAACTGAGGGTAGTGCTACTCAATGCCAGAAGTCTGAACTCAAAATGCATGCACTCGAGGCACTCATCAGTATGGAGAAAATCGATATATGCGCAGTAACAGAAACCTGGTTTAAGGCTTCAGAGAGCACCCCACCACTACCAGGCTACAACTCATACCATACATTTCGGCCACAGAACCCAAACTAAAATACAAAAGGTGGGGGTGTATCCATATTCATCCAGGATACCCACACCTCCAGGTTAGTGGCACAGCACGGTGCTTCAGAATCATCCACGTACAACTAACAATAGGCAAAACTGCAATTCAAATTGTAGCTTGCTACAGATCACCCACCATGTCCCAGGACCCCCATTCCGCATTCCTGGAAACACTGGAAAACATAAAGGTCCTACCAAACACCCTCATATTGGGTGATTTCAATTATGCAAACATTAACTGGGAGAAATACTCTAGTACTAACTCCCTTGCTCAACATTTCCTAGAATTTATAAACTCAAATGCCCTGGTTCAACTAGTCAACACTCCCACCAGAGGTGACAACATATTGTACCTGGTCATCACCAACATGGGCGACCGGTGTTCCACATCAGAGGTCAACCCCTCGCTGGTTAGATCTGACCATAAACAAATCACTTTGGATATCCACATTCTGCCTCCCCCCCCGGACAAGAAATCCACCGTGAAAAACTTTTCAAAAGCAAACTTCACGCTACTTAAGACTGAGGTGGAAAGATTCAAAGCCCCCATGCTGAAGGATAACACTGTCCAAGCTGCAAAATTCTTTACTAATGCATTCTACGGGCACCTACAAGAATGCATGGATCATGCCAGCCCAAGCAAAACCAAGACTCGCTCCTCAAAGAAATGGAAACCAGTCTGGTGGACTCCTGCCATAAATAAGCTATACAATAGAAGGAGGAAACTAGTACAGAAAAGAGTAAAATCCTAAGAAGGGAAGACATCCCTGATCAGTATCAGCATGAAACTACGATCCCTCATAAAATCATCCAAGGCAAGCTTTGAAAGAAAAATTGCCAAGGACTTCAAAGATAACCACAAGGCATTCTTTAGCTATGTCAAGAGTCTAAGTGGCAATGCTCAGATCTGCTCGGAATTAGTGGGGAATGGCACAAAATACACTGAACTGACCGATATCGCCAACATCCTGGCAGACAGGTTCAGCGCAAACTTCACCCCCCTCTCACCCCCAAGAGGGCCCATAACCATACTAGAAGAATGTAGAGTCCCTGAAATCACAGACACTCAGGTTAAAACAGCCCTCTCCAAAGCCAAAAACACAGCATCAATGGGACTGGATGGTGTCCCAGGCTGCGTCCTACACGAGTTCAAAGATGAACTAACCCCTCACCTAAACACACTGTTCAAACTCAGCCTCTCCACAGGCTACGTACCCATAGAGTGGCACACAGCAGTGGTTATTCCACTCCACAAAGGTGGTGCCACAACAGACCCCGGGAACTATAGACCTATAAGACTGACTAGCTTGGTCTGCAAGGCTTTGGAGTGCATCATCATGGAACTCATTAACAGAGACATTGGGAACCTCCAAACACTGGACCCTACCCAATTTGGCTTTGTTAAGGGCAGATCATGTCTCCTAAACCTGGTGTACTTCTTTGAGACAGTTACCAAGGCTATAGATGATGGAAAGGTGGTACACACAGCCTACCTAGACCTTGCAAAGGCCTTCAACACCATTCCCCATTCTGGTATTATAGACAAGCTCACCAGCCTGAAAATAAACTCCTACATCACAAGATGGGTTGCCAACTGGCTCATGGACAGAACCCACATGGTGAGAGTTGCAGGAGCTAGGCCTGACTCTAAATCGGTTACAAGTGGAGTTCCCCAGGGCTCAGTCCTAGGACCCCTCCTGTTCGGCATATACTTCTCAGAGGTACAGGCAAGCACAGGAGGACTGTGGCTGACCAAGTTCACAGATGACTGTAAACTAGGGGCTATAATTGACTCTCTGGCTGACACACACATCCTCCAAAAGGGTCTCACTGAGACGGATACCTGGTGTCAAAATCATGGCCTCAAGCTAAATGCCAAAAAGTGCATAATCATCCCCTTTGGAAAAAACAAAGTACCCACAAACTACCACATAGGTGGTAGTCCCCTAAATATGGAAGATGTAATAAGGGATCTTTGGACCCAAGTAGATAGTAATCTCACCTTTGATAATCACATTGCCAAAGTGGTTAGAAAATCCTTTTACGTGGCCCACCTAATCACAAAAGGGTTCACATCCATATCAAAAGAGGTCATTGTGCCCCTCTACTCATCACTCATCAGACCCATCATAGAGTACAATGCCCTATTTGGGATGTACCTTACAAGACACCTGCAACAGCTGGAAAGACCACAGAAGTACCTCACCAGGAGGATCACTGGCCTCAAGCAGCTACCCTATGCAGCTCGACTGAAGAAATTACAGCTGTACTTGGTTGCATACCGCCTACTCAGAGGTGATCTCTTTCTGACATACAAGGCCATGTCCAACCCAGAATTGATGGACATGCTCCACCTAAAGAAAACCTTATCCCCGCAAGCCACACGCTCTAGGGATCTAAACCTCACCATAACAATAAATAGGACGTGCTGGAGGGATAGATTCCTGTCCCAGAGACTTCCCACGCTTTGGAACAAAATCCCAACCTACATTAGGCAGAGCTCCTCGCTAACATTCTTCAAAAGAAATCTTGACGAGTGGATGGGAAACAGAAAGCTTACCTTGGGGATCACTTCAGTGGCTCTGCTGGACAGAGGCACAGGGAACTAATCTAAGGGGGTGGCGAAAGCCAACACATTCTGGCTAGGCTTATAAATGCCTTCAGGCAGATAGCCTAGTACCTACCTATGATCCTATGAACCTATGAAGCCCCATACCGCTTGCAACATCTATGTAACAGTACGGAATGAATAACATGATAGGCAGGGCTGCTAATGTCAGAAATGGCAAATGTGTGTGTGTGTGTGTGTGTGTGTGTGTGTGTGTGTGTGTGTGTGTGTGTGTGTGTGTGTGTGTGTATGTGCACATGTTGGTGTGTATAGCAGTGTTTGTGAGTGTGTAGATTCATAGGTGACAGTATTATGACTCCTTTCCCACCCAGTACAACCCCCATTGCCATATCTCACAAGGGCACATGATGTTATTCACTTTACAGGTACCTTGGAACAGTCATCACACTATTAGTTCCATGCCATCTGTGATAACTGAATAACACTGTACTACCACTAACTAGATGGGTAGGGGTTTCGAAACCAACACTAGCAACTGTGATCCTGTGCATGCGCGCATGTGTGTGTGTGTGTGTGTGTGTGTGTGTGTGTGTGTGTGTGTGTGTGGGGCAACAGTATTCTCTGTGTGTTTGGTCAACACAATATCCTCTGGGGGTGTGGGTTTTACCAATCTGAGGTGTGTTCTACCTAGCTGCTGATGTTAACCACCATAGACTTACCTGTATAAACCGTTCAGCCCTATAAGCTCTATGGCACATGCAATAAGTGTTACACAGACCTGCTAAATATGTACATATACAGCTGTACCTCAGCTATGACACAGTCGATGTGTTACAACTCTGCCATACCCCTCATTGGCAATGTCTGCAGAGCCGCATCCTGCTGACACACAGACATCTAGAACACAGACTACAGCATGCGAGACTACAGTCAGCCAGCATTACCAACACCAATAATGCATCATGGCTGAAAAGGTACACACACTGTGAAGTGTACCTATTACAAATTCCAGTTGACAGCACCTTACACAGCATTACATAGCTAAACTATACTTAGATCACCCTGTGCATTAGAACCATAGTCGCATGTCCCTGCATAAGTGGTATGGATGACAGGGATGTGGCACAGGTATCATCAAATGCACAGGGTGTTGTATGGCTTTGTTAGAGGCCTAGGCTGGGCCATACGTTTGACATCGTGTGTGTGCTTGGATGGGAGTTTTATAAATGAGCCATGCAGAGGTGGTGTGTGCATGTCTAGAGGTGACCTGGCTATGATGGAGATGTGTGTGCATTTGTATGCACACAGTCACACCATGTGGCTGCCTTACACAGGGGTATGTTGGACAGCTGTGGACCGTACATGGCAGGGTGTACAGTTTATCGTCTCTAGCCACGGACATGTGAACTGGTCCTGCCAGGGGTCTCATTGGCATCAGCAGGCACAAGGCCAGATGCAGTACTAATCCCTGATGGTGACTGCTGTCTGCTGCATGCGTGTCTCTGATGGGACTGGCCAGGACCAAGTGCCCATGGCCTGCTGCGGTGTGGGATAGATAGCACCCCCATTTGGTAGTGCTGGTGGTAATTTATGGGACTTCACCTGCCTCCGGCTATGGAAAGTGTCTACACTCACACTTGCTATAGTCACCAGACTAGCCAGTTTCATACTGTCCATTATCTGTGGCCACTGGGGACTGGGTATGTGTGGTCATGTGGGATGTATTATTGAGGATGTTGTGGACACAGTGACCACAGACACGATGGCACAGATTCGCCCCCACAACACCCACCTTGACTTCATCATGACTATCACATCATTGTCAGGATTAGGCAGGGAACATGCAGGGGGGAAGTTATGACCAGGGGACCATTACCCCCATTGCCACCTGTGAGGGGAAGACTACATATGTAAATTAACACCTGCAGAATAACACACACACACACACACACACACACACACACACACACACACACACACACACACACACACACACACACACACACACACACACACACACACACACACACACACACACACTCTGGTGCAGTAGTGCGACACCTAGACACCCAGGCCTTTCAGGCCAGACTATATATGATACTTCTGCCTGCTGCTCTATCTATCACACTGTCACTGTCTGGCCCACAACAAAGGAATGAAATGGAACTACTGTGTGATAGGTTTAGTAACAGAATGAAGGTAGTGGGGCAAGACCAGGGCAACTGGAAGTGAACTATACAGTGTCACCAGTGCATATGCATGTACTTTAAGAGTTGACTTACTGACCACACACCCACACACTGACAAGTGCACGATGTGATGTGATATAAAGAGAGGAGACAGGACTATACACTATCACTGCAGTACATACACAGTTTAGACTCACAGGGATTCATTTCACACAGCATTGTAGGACAGTTTGCCATACATACAGGACACATGTAAAGTACTAGGCGCATAGGCTCATAAGATGATACCAAGCTATTGGCCCTGATGCCCTCATAAGCCTGGCCCAGACTTTCACCCATGCCCCTTCCAAGCCAGCGCCTGTTTCCCCTGTCCATCTGGGACACATGCAGGATCCCAGGGGTGTCTCATCCATTTCCCATGCAGTCATACACCTTATGGATATGCAGAAATGCCATCAAGGCTGTTTTGGACATGGCCTTGTATGCCAGACAAAGGTCACCTATGATCAGTCTGTATGAGACTGAGGACAGGGACAGGGCTTTCATCCAATCTGTATAGGGTAAGTGTTGCAGACCCTGCAATTGCCCAGCCAGGAACCTCTGTGGTCTCTGCAACTGCTGCATTTGCTTGGCAAGGTACATGCCAAAGGAGCCACTGTACTTGGTAGTGCATCTGTTAAGGGTGGAGTACAGGGATGTTGTGGCCTCCAAGTTCCTGGATGACATTTCCATATTTGTGAGGTTGGCTATGTAGATGGCCTTCTGTACAATGGTGCCAACATGGTGGGAAACTGTCAGGTTGCTACCAACCTCAATGCAAATGTCACCTCACACTTGATTGCATGCTCAGTACATTATTACTATCATACTTAGTGTGGATGACATCTGCCACAGCAGGGGGAATTATGCCTCTCCTGGCATTCAGTTTGTGGTAATGCTTCTTGCACTAGTCAGTAATTGGGCGAGTGCTTCTTGGGAGATGCTCACATCAGTAGGAGAATGTAAGACAGTGGCTAGCTTGCAAGCATCTGTACACCAGGTCAGCTACAGACCACTGCTTGTGTCCTTTACTTCAGATACGTATATCTCAACAGTAGAAGCTCCCAGACTGATCCTTGGGGTACACCGTTGTGGAAGAATCTACTACTAGAGGTGGGTTCCACTACTTTCACTGGGCCAGTTAGCTACCCATATGATAACCTACAGGGTGATGCCTAGCTGTGTGGGTGTATGTATCCGGGCCACCTGGGGATTAGTGTGAGAGGATTAGGCTATGTGAAGGTAGGCATTGTGCACCATCTTCCCCTTGTCCCTGTGTTTGTTGACCATTTCAGAGAGGTCAACCAGGTTTAACAGGCCTGATCTCTCTTTGACAATACCATGGTGTGTGGGCTCAGGCATTTCGATGTTGCCGATGTCCCTGTTCATAATGTCCTTGATATTGCCTTCCATGCCCTCCCAGAGCAGGCTAGTTAAGCTGTTGTGCATAATATTGGCTAGGTCAGTGGATTGCTCCGTTTGTGTATAGTGATGATAGTGGCTGTCCTCTGTGCAGATGGGATGACACTGGTGGTCAGGCTGTGGTTGACTACAGTGAGGAATGGATTTGAGAGCCCATGCCTGTGTTCATGTAGGATGCAGCCAGGGATGGTATCAGGTCTATGGAGACCTCTGTGTGTTTCCTTTGAGAGGGCATTATGAACCTGCTTCCTGATGATGAGGGGAGGGGGGCAGGTGCTGTACATGCACATATATACCAATGGGAGAAAGGGGGTGATGTGTACACTTCACCTATCTGCAGCCAGTTGCCTATATCTATGCCATATGTGTATGTGGTGTTATTGACCACCACTACGGAGCAGATTTGTGTATTGCCTCTGGAATTGCAGACACATGTGTGGAAGGCCTAGTGATTGGCCTTGGTGGATGTGTCCAATTTGCACTCAAAGACAGCCTTAGGTTGTGACTTTATTTGCTTGTGCAGACCAAGGTGACATTGCTTCCAATGCGGTGCCTGTTCCTTCTTGGCACGTCCAGCAATTGTTTTCACCTATTATGGTATTTGTGTATTGCTGCTGTCCACCACAGGTGTTTACCCTACCTTTAGGGAGATGATGTTGTGCTGTCAGGTACTGTTGAGTCCACACAGCTATGTAGGTGCCCACATAGTATTGTGGTGTAGGCCTGGACACTGCTGCTAGTTCCAACAAATGGGATGTTGGCTGTACAGCTACTTCTACCTGTTCTGAGGGGATGTATAGTCATTTGTGTACAGTTCATTCTGTTTAACACTGTAAAGGGGGGGGGCAGGGGAGATGGTGACCTGAACAGTGATGGCTATGTGGTCAAATATTACCAAGGAGGATGGCACTGTAGGAGTGCTACAGTGGCTACTCATGTTGGTTAGGACCAGGTACATGAGGTTCCCACCTGCTGTAGGAGTGTTGACCGGCTAATCCACTGGATTGCCATTGACACAGCTGAGGAATCTCTGTGTGTTCATATTCAGGTGGCATAGATCATGCACACTATGGTTGGGTATTTGAAGTCACCTAGGAGCAGGGTAGATGATTGAATCCTGACAGATTCCAGCAGGTCCCAGTAAGTGTGGTGGATGTCCATAGTCATGGTTGGAGGCCTGTAGCTAGCTATGATTTGAGTAGGTGTTTTGTCAACTGTTAACTGCACTTAGGATGCCACCCATGTGTCATACTGTTTGGCCAGCCTGGAGGTGTGCATGTGTATGCTAATGTTCAACACTCCACCTTCTGTGGCTTTTCAGGCCTCCATTTGGAGTCTAAACATATGAGATGAGTGACCTGGCAAGGTTGATGTGCTATCCACAGCTACAAAGCAGGTGTCAGTGACTGCACAAATGTTGGCATCCTACAAACCAAGGGCCACTGGGATTGACATGAGTTTCATGGTAAGACACCTAGCTCCTGTTAGAGCAAGACAGCTGTACAAAAGCACTCATATGTGGTGGGCAAAGGCCAGTAAACAGTGTCACTTTATGAATCTACCTGAAACACACTTAGTTGCCAGCAAAAACGGTGTCACATTCACAGGTCTACTCTGCAGGATATGACATCTGACAATTGAATGTATGCTAATATGTTATGATTTCAGTCTTTAATGGGTTGCCAGTGATGTGCCAGACAATGCAACTGTCTGAGGCATTGACTACAAATATGAGGCAGACATGTGGTTAGTCTTCAAATCTCTGGACAGTTGTCAGGTATGGGCTTAGTATATCACATACAGTTCAACACACACATCTGCACCTGTTGTGTAGTATGCACATACCCTATATATGTCTCTTACATTTGTAAGACAAACATATGTATCAGAGTAGCATTCACAGGTGACATATGAATAATTACAACATCCCAGGTAGCTGGCCTAGCAGTAACACACTCGGTATTGGATGACAGACACTTCAGTAGTAGCATACATGAACTGACTTTTGCTGGAGTGACTCAGGGGCCAGAGATGTGCTCCATGTCAATGTAGATAGGGCAAGCGGGAATGGCCATAGGTGCTGGACAGCAGCATGTGAGTCCAGCAGGTCTTGTTGCGGCCTAGTGTTTACTGTCCCATTTGACATCATTGCATCCCCCCTTCTGAGTTCCATTACAAGCTTACATGATTGACATACCTGTTATAGTGCTGAATAGTTTCCTCACAACAATGCAAATGGTTAGGCTTGTGTAGCCATAGTCTGTCTTTGTGTAGATGGATTGAGACCTGTGTTGCATAGGCAGCAGCTTGCCTTTTGTAGGTACTGCTCATGAGCAGGTTATGGCCTGTGCACCAAGCAATGTCTCCCACTTGCTACTTGCATCAGGAGCAGCTGTGTTGTCTTTCCATTTGCCAATGCCATAGCAACACAGTGCTTCATGTGGGCCCTGCCCCTTTTCATTGCCTGTGTGGAGGACATTATGGAGGAGTGGGGGCTACAGCTTCACAGACAGTAGGTGGGAATACCTCTCAGGACAGGACATGTGGAGACAGCCCAACAACATGGGGGACAAAGCTCCAGAACTGGGTACAGATTGTAAGTCAGTAGTGCTGTTATACACATAGAGGGTTGCTAGATTATCTGCTTGACTTGACATCAGACAGTGATATGTCTCTGACATACCTCTCAACTGTCCTGATGTCCACAGACTGCCCAGAGGTTTGCCTGTTATGTTTGGTCTGTTCCTCAGATAACATCTGTGTTTGTGGAATCAGTAGGATAATGTGAGGAGTGTAGTCAGTAAATGTTGACATTCATTGGTGTTTCATACATCATATCCTTCAGGGATATGTTACAATAAAGCCTGTGACACTAGCAACTGTTTCAGTTTGTAACACCATTATGTGAGATATGTCCCTCTTTCCAGCCCCCTGTTCCCCAAGTATGTCATGCTTTGTCCAGATGTCTTGCAGTAAGAGGCTCAGAGGTATGGTACATCATTACTTAGTGGCTGCAGTCCAGGTATCATCCCATTGACTTAGCAGACTCCTGGAAGTGGTATGCAGCAGTGGCCATGAATATGGTCTCACACTCTGGACATTCCGTGGAAATCTGTACATATGAGAGCTGTGTATGTCTGGCCATTGTGAACGGACTGCCAAGATTGTGTAGCAGTGTTGTGTGTAGATGTTTGTTGGGCTGAGTAGGGAGTGTAGCAGATGTGAATATCGTAGATCCTTTTTCCATCTGACTGTGAATGCTGCTACGGCTGCTGGTGGTCTATCAGGTGTGTATGTTTGTAGGGGAAGACTGATAAATGTTCTGTAACACCTCAGGATTCCCAGTACACTGTGAGTTGGGCCAGTACATGTCTGTGTAGTGTGTGACTAACAATCAGCATATGTTTGTTCAGTCGTTCTACTCTAGAGTTAATTTGGGGTACTGGTATGTTGCTGTGACTGTGGTGCAAATGGTTGTGGGTGGACATTTTTGCACCACTATCTGCTTTTCCCTACAGTTTCATCCCTGTAGTGCATGATATATTTGAATATACATGGGTAATTGCCCAGAGCTGATTTGGGGTAGTGTCCTGTTGGTCTTACTGTATTTCAGAAGATGCTGGTTGACATGGTTGGCAGCTGGCGCAGGGTTTTCCATTCTATTACATGACTGCGATCATACTTCTCCACTGTCCAGATGTCTAAACACTGTCCAGATGCGTGGCTTATACATTTGGTCTGTTGCCCATAACAGTTGTGCATTTCTGAGAAATCACTGGGATGATGTGAGCATTGACATCAGAAAATAATGACATTCATCTGTGTTTCAGACCTGGAATCTATCTGGACTTGTATGTTAAAGCAAACCATGCCACCCTAGCAGACTTCTACGTATATGACAGTCATATTTCAAAGACGTCACTATTGTTTGCCCTTTAACCCCCACTTTGTTGGGCTTTTTGCAGATGTCTTGCAGTAAGAGGTTGGTTATCTATATATATGTTTATGTAAAAAAAAAAAAAATATATATATATATATATATATATATATATATATATATATATATATATATATATATATATATATATATAAAAGTATATATATATATATATATATATATATATATATATAGATAGATAGATAGATATGTCTATACATACAGTGTAAATATATATGTATATATATATATATATATATATATATATATATATATATATATATATATATATATATATATATATATATATATATATATATATATATATATATATATATATATATATATTATATGTATATATATATTGGTATCTATATATACATATATATGTATATAAGAGTACTACGGATATATAATTTCCCCTTGTGTTAAATGACTGTGGTGCATGAAATGTTTGTAAAAACATTACAAATTCCTACAGTTCAGATGGTGTAGAGGTATGTTGCTATGATTGTAGTGCATAGGGTCCGGGGTTCTAGATTTGAAAGTGATGACTTTTTTCATTAATGTTAAATGACCAGAATGCATGATATGTTTGTAAAAGCAGTACAGGTTCCTGCAGCTCAGATGGTTAGTAGTATGTTACTGTGGTTGTAGTGCACAGCATCCTGGTTTTGAGACTTGGCAGGGCTGATTATTTTGTTGCCAGGCAGAACAAGGGCTGATGGAGACAGAGTGATTAAGGCACTTTTAAGCAGTTGTAAGCAGGTTTGTGTGGTTTTGGGCAGAGGTAAGTGATGCTAACAGACAGTTAAGCCCTGTTAGCTTCACTTAGCACTGGTTACTCCCACTTACACCTGTGCTAATTTTAATTAAAGAAAAGAAAAAAGGGTGATAGGAAAGTGGTGAAATGGGGGCAAATAGAGAGTAAAACATTAGGAAAAACAGCTAGGGATATGCAGTACGGGTGTAGGGAAGGACCATAGCTCTACATTTCTTCTGCAGCAACAGCTGTGAATAATGTGTAGAATATGGAATTTACAGCCTCATACCCCACAGGGAGGCGTGTTAGCAAAAGACATTGGCAGAATAATCTGTGGGTTGATTGATTAGTTTCACTGTACATGGGGTCGAAATGTAGAGCTATGTATGGGGCAATGTTTCTTTTGCGGGACAGATGCCCTTTTTTGTTAAGGTGAGAGTGGAATGTTGGGGAAGGGCTGTAGGTATGTTTGGGGAGGTAGGTTGAGTAGGATAGGTTGAATTTTCAGACAGACAAGATGGACAAGACAGCAGACAGGGGTGGTATATGACACATGAGGAGGTAAACACCTTTGATGGGGAGGGTGGTTGGGAATCTGAAGCCCATGAGTCCCCAAATGGATACAGTGGGACTGAGGTCCCCACCCATGGGCAGTCACCAGTGCACCTTCATGGCCCAGAAGGCAGGTGTGCTGGGGGCAGGACATGAGGGGCGACCTGCCCCTCAAGGTGCACCAGGCTGTCCTCAGTCTGGTGCAGCTGCCCACTCAACTTTGCTCAGATGGCACTGCTCACCAAACCCTGGAAATGACTGTGGGTGAGAGGCTCCTGTCCATGCCTGCTCCCAGGGGGTGATCAAATATATGAACAATAATAGAACACAAGTCCCAACATTAGGTTTGGAGAACAACATACCAGTAGTATATGAGTAATAATTATTGATGCAGATGAGGAGTGGGGGGAGAGAGACAAAAAGTCCATTAACAACTGTTTATGCTTCTGTTTTCCACAACAGTACTGCTCAGTACTCTATGGGTCTGCCCTCACTTTACATCTACCTATGGCCCATAGCTTCTGTAGCACAAACATCCCTATTAAACTGTCAGCCTGGAATGGTATGGGGCAAACTGTGACAACTCTGGGTACATGACTAGAGGGGACTCGTACATGTCAGGGTTACATATCTAGTATAAGAGGGGTACCCTGAACTTGTGTTATGTGAGTTTGCTACTGGCATACTTCAGCTGGTTTCCTATCTGTGTCCATGGTTATTGACAGCAGTGACCACTAGCTGTGACAGCTTGACACTCGAGAGACATATATCAGGAAGTGTGCATGTTATATGTACCTATCCTGCTGTCATTTGTAGGCATGTGGTGAGACAGTAAAAGTTCTACACAGTTTATTAGTATACCCTTCATACAGCTACTACCAACATTTCCTTACCTGTAAAACCTGCGGAGAAAATATCTGTTAACCCTACCTGACTGTTTTTACATATATTCCTGATTCCTTGTGTGTAGATATGCACACATCTTAGTACCACTCCCTGGATTCGAACCGTGTCTGGGTGTGCAAAATAACAACTCAAATATTTCTCATCACACTGAGCTACTGGGGAACTGTTGTTTCTTGCTTCACTGGTTTCTGCCTATTTGTCTCTTGGTTAGACAGTCTGAACTTGTAATCCTGTGATGCATGCATGGCAGATAGTTTACTGTGTATTAATCATTTGAATTACTACAATCTGGAAAGCAAAGGTTAACACAGGGCATTTATATCTTGTTTTACAGCTCCATTCTAAGTCTACAACAACATACCAGAGTAAACATAACAGTTTGTGTTATGGATGTTTATTTCAGATCAATATTAGTCGAACATACTTTATTTGTTCAGTTAACACAGTAACAATATACCTACTAGCAATACACAATGTACTCCTTCTTAGTTATTTACACAATATACTGCACAATAGATTTTTACTCACCAGACTGCCGGCGCAGCCTCAGCAGTCTGTCGGCATGGGCTTCAATGATACTAGCCCTCTCTGCTGCAGCTGTAGGGGAGAAAAACAGGCATTATGTATACCTGTCTATCATATCCTCTGGCTAGAATTTGGTACACCTGTATCTGTGATACTTACAAACTGCTGGAGCAAGGTTGTCCCTGGCATCTTGGATCTACTGGCCCAAGAGCACCCCTTCCTCCGCTTTAGGTCGGCATAGTGGTGCTGGACCTGATCACCAGTTCAGAGGATGGCAGTAGCACTGGTGAGATCATGGGCGAGATGGTCCCTGGCTTCTGCTTTACATTGTGAGCACTGGCACGAACTCTCACCTACAACAGCCATGGTTCCTGCACAGGATGAACTATAATAGGTACTGGCTGTGTTCCCACCTGTGTGGTTTAAATAAGGCCATATTCCTGCCCTTTGCTGTCATTGGTGGATTTTAAAAATGTTGAGCACAGCTAAGCGGTGCGCAAACCTGCTAAGCCAATTTTAGCAATGCTTAAAGGGGAAATTGTTGAGCACTTCTTAACAGTGCACAAATCCTTGGATCTACTGGCCCAAGAGCACCCCTTCCTCCGCTTTAGGTCGGCATAGTGGTGCTGGACCTGATCACCAGTTCAGAGGATGGCAGTAGCACTGGTGAGATCATGGGCGAGATGGTCCCTGGCTTCTGCTTTACATTGTGAGCACTGGCACGAACTCTCACCTACAACAGCCATGGATTTTAAAAATGTTGAGCACAGCTAAGCGGTGCGCAAACCTGCTAAGCCAATTTTAGCAATGCTTAAAGGGGAAATTGTTGAGCACTTCTTAACAGTGCACAAATCCTTGGATCTATTGGCCCAAGAGCACCCCTTTCTCCGCTTTAGGTCGGCATAGTGGTGCTGGACCTGATCACCAGTTCAGAGGATGGCAGTAGCACTGGTGAGATCATGGGCGAGATGGTCCCTGGCTTCTGCTTTACATTGTGAGCACTGGCACAAACTCTCACCTACAACAGCCATGGTTCCTGCACAGGATGAACTATAATAGGTACTGGCTGTGTTCCCACCTGTGTGGTTTAAATAAGGCCATATTCCTGCCCTTTGCTGTCATTGGTGGATTTTAAAAACGTTGAGCACAGCTAAGCGGTGCACAAACCTGCTAAGCCAATTTTAGCAATGCTTAAAGGGGAAATTGTTGAGCACTTCTTAACAGTGCACAAATCCGCTTAGCTGATCTGACTGTTGCTTAGCATTCACATCTAAGCATTGCTTAAACTGGCTAAGCATAGCTCTGCACTAATATACATTGCTCACTTGTAATTTTTAGATATATTAGAATAATGACTTCATTTAGTAAGTGTATATGATTTACTTTACATGACGTCCATCTATGTGCTTTCTTTACATTACCAAGGGGTGTGACTATGCTGTATGGGACACTTGTATATACATGGGTACTTTCACATGCTATATGCACTCACACTTCCATTTTAGACCAGCTACACTACCCTGGCTGACAAATATCACTTACTACATCATTTACAAAAAAAAAAAAATAATAATAATTTTAGCACTGCTTTCCTATGTAATAATAAAGTGCCTGTCTTGGTAATTAACCCGTGAACACTTGCATACAAAGCCGGGACTCTAACTACTACACTATCCTGGAATAATGTTTTTAGCTGTATATTTTTATTTATCTCCTCTGGGGTGTTTAAGCAATGCTGGGCAGAGGTCCATAACATGCACACCTGCTCAGCTATGCTTAAACATACCTTAGTAGGAAAAAAAATATTTTAATTATTTATGACTTTGTTACTCTAGGAGGGTGACGGGTATGTGAGGCAGGCATCTGGGCATTCTGCAGGCACCTGTGCAGTTGAGAGGGTATAGCCGTATGGCACTCTCAGATGGCAGACATTTGTGTTTCAGTCTTCATACCCTTCAGGAGGTCCGTATTAATGTTAACCTTTTATTCTATCAGCTTTCGGATTTGTCAGTGCAGTGTTTAAAAGTGTGGCTTTGTCCCCTCATTATTTATGGCTTTATACTGCTTTATTGCTCTGAGAGGGTGAGATGTATGCGAGGCAGGCATCTGGGGATTTTGCAGAAACCTGTACAGTTAGTGGCTATGGCTGTATGGCACTTTTATAATGGAGGGGGGTGTGACAGGGCCTGTCGCACACCTCCTGCATTGTTTCTTGCTCCTCTAGATATTTCAATGTCTGCGGACACTGAAATGCTCATTTTAACACTGAAATACTGTTTGAAAGTGCCTGAGTGCAGGAGGCATGTTCGATGTCTGTACACTATTTAAACACGCCCCCTGCAGTCGTTCACTGTTTGTGTCTGTTAGTCTTAACAGCAGCTGCTGTTAAAGCTAAGGCTAAATGGACATGAGCCACTCAGTACAGGAATAGCACTATTCCTTAATGGAGTTTATTAAATCCCAGGGTTTATTTGTTAATTTAAAATGTACTGCAGTAGAGAAATTAATCACTGCTACTTATAATTCATATTTTCATAGTTATGTTCATATTGTCAAAACTGAGAGACCTACATGCTATTGAGGGGTATGCTATGAAATGCCATACTAGGAGACAGGAAGATTAATTGTCAGTGTCCATTTATATCATATTATATTGTTAGTTGCTTGTTAGAAATTCTGATAATAAATATTTCAGTATGTACTTAATACTTCAAAAGCCAAGTGACTTACAAACTATAATATGGCATCAGGGGAAATCGTAGATATTGTTGAAGAAAACTATTATTGATATTTGCACTGTACTTTGCACATATTGAGAGATATTCAATGTTATGTATATTGATAATTATACAGTTATGACTATGTTTTCATACTTCCGCAAATATCTTAATAAACGTGCACTCAAACAGGAAGTTTTAGTGGTCATGTGAAAGCTTATCTCTGGTTAATGAATGTGTTCTGACAATATATGCCTATGTTGTACTATTTCCAAGATATGACAATTTATTTGAGAAAATTCATCAAAAAATATAATTCTAGGTTTGTCTGCATTTTAATATATTATATTATACAATGACTGTCCATTAATATTCAAAAACAAGCACACTAATTGATCAGTCCAATCAGGGTGACCATTGTAAATCTGAGCATATATCAATGGAAAAAGGTCTGGTCACCCGTACTTTTTTTTCATTGGTATAGACTGTAACTTTTAATTTTTTTTAACAAAAATAAATAAATAAAATCAGAAGTCTGGGCTTTGGACATACAAGAGAGATGGGATGGAGAAAATACTAGGAAAAGCAGGTACATTATTCAAAACTAAAGACACGTATCTGATTTTTCTTGTATTTCCTCCATTCTGTCTCTCTCCTACCCAAAAATTAACCAAAACATTTTTGTTTTATTAAAAAAAAAAAAAAAAAGGAGCAGCGGAGACCAGCAGTGTCATATGTGAAATCCCAGGGGTGTATTTTCACTTCCCCATCCAGTTATCCAGGTTGCGCTTAAAAAGGTTTAATGAGATACTCTGCTATACATGGAGAGGGAGTCTATTCCACAAAAGTGGGAGTCTCTGGACACAAATCTGTCCTGCCAGCAAGTCCTATTGAGGTCACAGACCAGGTTGAGGCCTCCTGTGTGGGTTACTCAAGTAGAGCTTGACTTGTGGATATGCAGCAGTCCCATCAGGGCGGGGCCTGAGATTGCTTTGTATGCCAGACAGAGGTCACCTCTGAGGAGTCTGTAGGAGACTGAGTAGAGGGACAGGGCTTTTAGCCTATCTGTGTAGGGTAGATGTTTGAGGCCCTGGATTCTCTGGGTGAGATATCTCTGTGGTCCCTCCAGCTGCTGCATGTGCTTTGTGAGGTACATATATATTCAATAATCAGTCTTATAAGGGAAGAATACAGGGATGTTATGACCACCTTGTCTCTGGATGAGATATCCTTACTAATGAGATGGGCCATGGAGAAAGCTTTCCATACAACGAAGGCAATATGGTGGTCAAAAGTCAGTTTGCATTCAACCTGGGTTCCCAAGTCCCTCATGACTGATTACATGCTTAGTGCCTTATTATCAATGTGATAATTTATGAGGACATCATTCTCCGCAAAAGGGATGATGATGCATTTTTTGGTATTCAGTTTGAGGCTGTGTTTCTGGCACCAGTCATTTGTTTGGGTAAGACCCTCTTGGAGGATGTCCCCATCACTATGGGAATTGATGACAGCACCCAGCTTGCAGTCATCTGCAAACTTGGTCAGCCATAGCCCACTAGATTTTGCCTGCACCTTTGAGAAGTATATCCCAAACAGCAGAAGCCCCAAGACCAATTCCTGGGGTCCACTGCTTGTTACGGGTCTACTACTTGAGGTGGCTTCTTTTATTTTGACTAGGTGGGTTCTATCTGTGAGCCAGTTTGCTACCCATCTGGTAACATATGGATTGATGCCTAGTTGAGAGAGTTTACCTATTATACCTGAGTGGGGAATAATATCGAAGGCCTTGGCCAGGTCAAGGTAGGCAGTGTGCACCATCTTCCCCTCGTCTATGGCCTTGGTGACTGTCTCAAAGATATTGACCAAATTTAACAGGCATGACCACCCATTGACAAAACCAAACTGTGTGAGATCAGGTGTCTGGAGGTTGCCAATGTCCTTGTTAATGAGGTCCATGATAAAGTGCTCCATGGCCTTGCAGATTAGGCTAGTTAGGCTGATGGGTCTATAATTTCCTGGATCAGTGGACACTCCACCTTTGTGGAAAGGGATGTCAGTAGCTGTCCTCCACTCGGCTGGGACGAAGCCGGTACTCAGGCTTTAGTTGAATAGGGTGCTTAATGGTGCTGCAAGTTCCTGCCTGAGTGATTAAACTACACCATCCATGGGTAAATATTAATATACCACACCGATGTTATCAGTTATTGATATAGTATTATAGCATTTATGGAAACGCTATGAATGCACCAGCTATTATTGCTGTAAAGAATACCTCTCACCGATAGTATTGCTATTTCTGTCATTTTGATAACTTTTATTATTCACAAAATATTTACATTTGTTTATCTTATGTTTTTAAGTGGATTTTTAGAAGATGTTCTGGAATACAAGGATGTGTGTAGGCTGATACAGGTGTGACATTCTATACCACATAAGTGCTAATATCTTATAAACTTTTGGCATGTATTTTTGAGCAAGATCCAGGAGAATTTGAAGGCCTGTAAATGAGGTTTACTGATAAAAGAGCTTTTTTTAGTGGGAGAGAAGGAATGTGTTGTGATTCACTCTTAATAGTATACAGTGCTTTGTGTATTCTCTCTTTTGTGTTACACCATATGAGGTTCTCTTTTTTATGTTTTCCACCTGTTGTGATATAATCATCTTACAATACTTGTTGATAATAATGATGTAACTGGAATACAAGCATAACGTTTTGCAAGACCATTTACTAAGACAGAGGCAAGAGTCAATTAAATTATTAATAATACAAAATCTAACTATTGTAGATGGCCATTCTGCAGAATTATTTAAAACAATTCATGAAAATGCAATGCATCTATACCTAATAGTGCTCAATTCAGTCTAAAAGCAAGATGATTCCCTTCTTAGAAGTTTATCCTTGCATCATTTGCACTAATCCCATGGAAACAAGCAATTCTTTACAATACATGTTTCTCCTACCCTGAATAATAGACCAAAATGACTCTTGATGGATATGGCATACCTTAACCAGAGTTGTTTTATTTCCATATGCAAATACAAGATAATTTAAAAATGACAATATTGGTCCACAATAAATTGTCTTAACATCAATAATACTTACTCTAGACAATGCTAAATCATTGTAAAGCATTTAATAAGGTGAAGTGAACATATTTATTTGCTGTATGTGCATATATATCTATATATATATCTATATATATATATATATATATATATATATAGATATATAGATATATATATATATATATATATATATATATATATATGTGTGTGTGTGTGTGTGTGTGTGTGTGTGTGTGTGTGTGTGTGTGTGTGTGTGTGTGTGTGTGTGTATGTGTGCATGTGTGTATAAGGGTCTACTTCTAAATCCCAAAATCTGAAAATCACGAAGACAACAATCCTGAGACAAGGATCCTGAAGCAGGAAACACCAAATGACTGAAGTTTAACCAGGCAAGTAAAGACTTACCCAAAACAAACACGAACTCTCACTACACCAGCTGCAAGGAGTAAAAACCAACTTTGCCCCCCACACTCCCCTAACTATATATACCAACTCCAGGACTGCACTACATTGGGAAAAGATCATAATTTCCCATATTGGGCAAGTGCTTACTTGCCCTGGTTAAACTTTGGCCGTTCGGTGTTTCCTGGTTTGGGATTCTCATGTCGAGATTGTCATCTTCGTGATTTTTGGAAGTCGAGATATAGAAGGGGACCCATATACCCATGTGTGTGTGTGTGTGTGTGTGTGTGTGTGTGTGTGTGTGTGTGTGTGTGTGTGTGTATATATACATATATATATATATATATATATATATATATATATATATATATATATATATATATATATATATATATATATATATATATATATATATATATATATATATATATATATATATATATATATATATATATATATATGTATGTGTGTGTGTGTGTGTTTGTTATGGAAATAATCCAAATAAATACAACAATAAATAAATTCAAGTTCAAATTATTAAATGCTTTACAATGATTTAACAAATATATATATATATCTATAGTACTCTACACCGAACAGACGAAATACCCATGTCCTTAAAAATGATAAAAAATGGAATCTCAGCAGTTGCTGAGCATGCCCCAAGGATTAAGCTCAGAGAAAGCAAAACCAAAAGCAATTTTTTTGCAGGATGTAAGCCCCCCCCCTGCAACCACAACACCCCTTCTGATTATATATACTCACACCGAGATTGCACAATCCCTGCGAAAAGGATATGCTGACCATCTGTTTCTGTTGACCAAATGGTGTCGACTAAACAGATGTCAGTCTTGAGACTGTTCATGTGATGAAAGCCACTATACATACATACATATATATATATATATATATATATATATATATATATATATATATATATATGTATATATGCATCTACTTCACAAGCTCGAACTTTCAAAACTTCGAACTGCAAATAGTCGAGATCATGACTGAAGTTTTGAAACTTTGAACTTGTAATAAAAAAAAAAATTAAAAAATTTTTCTTTTACGTTTTTGCAGAGGGCAAGCCTCCCTGCACCCCACACCCCGTACTAAATAACCAACTCTGAGATCGCACTGCTATGAGTAAAAGGGTAAATTTCCCATTCTGCACTATACAGCGATCTCCATTCAAAACATTCCAAGTTTCAAAACTTCAATGTTATGGTCTTGATCATTTGCAGTTTGATGTTTTGAAACTTCAAGCTTGTGAAGGGAATCCATATACATACATATATCTATATGTCTGTCTATCTACCTATCTATATAAAGATATTTATAAAAATATGTGTATTATGTTATGTGTCTATGTGTCTTTCATGGATAGAATCCAAATAAGTACAACTACAACAAAAGAATATATTCAATTCAAATTATCAAATACTTCACAATGCTTTAGCAGTGTAGGGTAGGAGAAACACATTTTTTTTTTTTTGTTGAACAGGTGGCCATTTTGTTTGTTAGTTAAGAGAACAGAAAGTTGTAGAAGGAAATAAGAAAAGTAAGAGGAAGGTAAGAGGGGTGGGTTATCTAGCAGTGAAAGGCAGACAAGTATAACAGGGTGTTTAGAAGTACAGCTTGAGGGGGGAGTACAGTACTGAAGGAGACATCAGACAAACAGAGGGAAGATGATGACAGAAGGATTGAAAACCATTGGGTTGGGCATGGACACAAAAGGGGAGAGGAACACCAGGTTGGGGGTATGACTGGGTATTTGCAGATCTAGTTTTTGCCACCTGAGACACAGTGGGGGATTACTCTCCACACTGAATACTGTCACAGCTGGGAGAGGCTCACAAGATGGACCCAGCGCTGAGCAGCAGTGTGACTTAACTAGTCACTGGAGCTTGGCCTCCAGGTGGCCAAAACTGGCATCTGACCTCCTGGTGATGATATCCTCCATGAAGTCTTCTAGCTGCCAACTGATGAGAAAGGTGTCCCCTCCACTCACATTGCTACCAGTGAGGACTACACTGTACCTGCCACTGTTGCAAGGCTACCTGATGAAGGTGATGCAGGTAGGGCAGGAGGAGTAGAGGCAACTGCAGCAGGCTGGAACCCAGACGTACTGGGTAGGTATCTCAGGTGGTGGTGGTGGCAGTGGCGCTGTTGTCACCTGTGGAAGACTGGCTGGCATTGCTAGTGGAATGGTTGCAGGTAGCTGTGCTACTGAATATAATAGTAAAACAAAAGAAGAAAGATAAAGGATTGCAAAAAAGGTGTGGAAGAGAAATACAACAAAATGATAACTGCATTCTAACTATTGTTGCTAATGATACAGTTAAACAAAATACACCTTACAAAACATTAAATAATCATGGATGTCAGAAGCATTTTATATGTCTATCTATCTATCTATCTATCTATCTATCTATCTATCTATCTATCTATCTATCTATCTATCTTTCTATCTATCTATATATTTGTTTACTGAAATAGTCCAACATGGATCTGCAAAAGCAAACTCCTTTTCAGAGGAGGCCAGGGAGAAAAGCTCCATACATCAATATGGAAAAGACAAAGTACACAAAACAGGAAAAAAAGCTACAATAATTTTCCTAGTAGGATAACATAATACTTAGTAAGCTTATTAACGATATAACTTTATATCTATCTATATTTATATACCTACACACATATATATATATATATATATATATATATATATATATATATATATAAATTGTGTGTGTGTGTGTGTTTATTTATTTATTTTACAGTTGTTAACCAGATAGAGTCTGGCTGGGCAAGTAGAATGTTTTCAGCGGAGACCTGGGGAGAAAAGCTCCATAACAATAGTACAAAAAAAAATTACAAAAATTTTTAAAAAGATTTACAAACAATATACAAAAAGTTGTTTGACAGTTGCTAACAATCACAATTTACAAAAAGGGAATGTAAAACAGAAAACATTACATTTCCTAAGTCTTACTACAGACAGTAATATGAAACTCATTAGATATATAAAAACCACTGTGGTATTTTCATTTGATAGAAGTAAGACAAGGAGAAGATAGCAGAAAAAAAAATGATTGATGGCATGAGAAACTCGCCAGGAGTATTGCAGGAGCATAGCCATTGTTGAGTAAAGTATTCCTTCAGCAGTTTTTTGAAGCTATGATGATCTGTAGTTTTTAAGATATTCTGAGGTAATACGTTCTACAGTTGGGCTACTTTGAAAGAGAAGAGAGAGTCATCAAAGTAATTATGGGACTTTGTTACCTTGAGTATGAGTTTATCGGAAGGAACTGATCGAAGGAGGACACTGAGGAAACTCAGAGCTATAATATATAACATTAAGTATCCTGTTTTTTGTTTATTTTGTTCTTTATTTCTTTGTTATTTATAGCACTGTGTGTACTGTGTATTTTTCTAGCTAGTTTCACTGTGTGTGAAGTATTAACTGGAAATTGTCCACCTTTATTAAGCATCTGTTGGGTTGTTTGTTTCTGATAACTGGTTACCGTACACTCTTTTTTTCTAGAGGCTCCTTTAGCTGTTTAAAACTTTCATTTAAAGGCTCACTGCTGCTTTTCAGCTGCGAAACATTTCTGCAGTTTGTTCTAAGTAGTGGGGATATTTGTAGCATTTCTATATTCAGGCTTGTATTTGGGCCTAGTGTTTGTGGAGGCTGTGTGTCTGAGCACATATTCAGAGACATTGGTTTGGCCAAAGCCATCAGGTATTTCTGTGAGAGAGAATTGTTTGAGGTCATTGGCTGACTGAGGTCACCTGGACTACAGCTTAGACTAAGCACCTCATTGGTTCTTTTGAGATTTCTTTCTTAAAAGCTGTCTCAGGTTTCAACTTTCTGTTACCTAAGAAGTTCAGTTGTGAATGCTCTGCCATTTCACAGTGAACTGATCGAAGGAAGGACACTGAGAAAACTCGGAGCTATAATATATAACATTAAGTATCCTGTTTTTTGTTTATTTTGTTCTTTATTTCTTTGTTATTTATAGCACTTTGTGTACTGTGTATTTTCTAGCTAGTTTCACTGTGTGTGAGGTATTAACTGGAAATTGTCCACCTTTATTAAGCATCTGTTGGGTTGTTTGTTTCTGATAACTGGTTACAGTAAACTCTTTTTCTAGAGGCTCCTTTAGTTTAAAACTTTCATTTAAAGGCTCACTGCTGCTTTTCAGCTGTGAAACATTTCTGCAGTTTGTTCTAAGTAGTGGGGATATTTGTAGCATTTCTATATTCAGGCTTGTATTTGGGCCTAGTGTTTGTGGAGGCTGTGTGTCTGAGCACATATTCAGAGACATTGGTTAGGCCAAAGCCATCAGGCATTTCTGTGAGAGAGAATTGTTTGAGGTCATTGGCTGACTGAGGTCACCTGGACTACAGCTTAGACTAAGCACCTCATTGGTTCTTTTGAGATTTCTTTCGTAAAAGCTGTCTCAGGTTTCAACTTTCTGTTACCTAAGAAGTTCAGTTGTGAATGCTCTGCCATTTCACAGTGAACTGATCGAAGGAAGGACACTGAGGAAACTCAGAGCTATAATATATAACATTAAGTATCCTGTTTTTTGTTTATTTTGTTCTTTATTTCTGTTATTTATAGCACTTTGTGTACTGTGTGTTTTTCTATCTAGTTTCACTGTGTGTGAGGTATTAACTGGAAATTGTCCACCTTTATTAAGCATCTGTTGGGTTGTTTGTTTCTGATAACTGGTTACAGTAAACTCTTTTTCTAGAGGCTCCTTTAGTTGTTTAAAACTTTCATTTAAAGGCTCACTGCTGCTTTTCAGCTGTGAAACATTTCTGCAGTTTGTTTCCCACCCTCCCTTCCTGTTGGTATAGTGTTTTTATAGTTGGCGGCTTTGCACTTGCCTGCCCCTAGTATAAATTTGATCTGAGATCCTCCTCCCAGTCTAGTGTCATTACCTCATTCTACCCAGTACAGGGAGAACATTTGAGAAGGCCAGTCAGCTTAGTTTCGGCTACTCCTTTCTCTCTTTCCACTAAGAAAAAAAAAAAAAATTATCTGCTTTTACTGTATTTGTGTTTTTTCCTACTTTATTTTGCTTTTGCGTCATCTTAAAAGTACTCAATTGTATTTATTACTGCTTGGTGTAACTTATTCTAAGCCTTTTAGTTTATGCACTTGGGCTTTAGACCAGTTGTTTTACATTAGGAAGGTCTGTGGGCTGCACTGTGGTGGCAGGACAGGTAGCTTACATACTTCTAAGTTGGGAACTGCTGATTGAGGGCTCAGTGTCTGTTATTCTAAAAGTGTATTAGTTCTGGTTTAAGCACCAGGGCTTCAGGCCAGTTATTTTACATTAAGAAGGTTCATGGTCTGCACTCTTGTGGGAGAAGAGGCTGGACGCTGCCCTTCTGAGCTGGGAATTTCTGGTTAAAGGTTTATAGTGCCTGAATATTTGAACTATTTCTTACTGTAATTGGTACACCTTGTTTGCTGTAGCATAGACTAGATCCAGGCCTGCTGAATCTAGTTTTGTTTGTATGCATGTTATTTCCCTGAAAAGCTAATTCCACCTAAAACGTGGCTTTTTAGTGCTTCTGTGGATCCCTAGTGATATCTGCATTGCTTACTGTACTTATTTCCTTGTTTCACTTGAAAGAAAGTTACTGTTTGTCATTTTTGCATTTAAGTTACCTGGCACTTGCTCACTAAAGCAATTATATAAGTCAGCACTAAAAAATTAAAAGCACTACACCCTCACAAACTCCCCCTGGAGTACCTTGCTCCCCATTGGCCACTTTTTTCAATTATAAAGAAATTCCCAATACTATTCTAGCATTTCCAAAGGTCAGTTGTCAATCTCCTCTCCAGTCCAGCTGGTGAATCTGGGAATCTTGAGGCAATGTTACAACTGCCTCATGCACACAGACAACCCTCTCCTCCTCCCAACAAATTCCAACACATGTAAGAAATGCAACCATATAGCCAAACTGGAGGCTAAGCTCTCTCAACACAGTACTGGCGTAACCAGTCAGGAGGAGAAGGAAACCACACTCACTACAATTCCAGTCTCACATAGACCTACCATGACAGCAAACCAAACACTTAAACACACAAAAACATACTTGGAGGCTCTAAATAAAAATCTGCCTAAGCAGCAGAGACCTCCAAAGCAGACACCCAAGCAACCGCTACCCTAAAACAAAACACGTGCAACACATAGCTCACAAAGCCAGTGTGCCGAACAGCCACAGCCCTTAAGGCTAAACAACACACCTGATACACTAGTAATATATGGTTTCTACAATATGTGACAAACATAACTATTAACTATTGTATCTTGTTTCTAAATGTTCTAAATGTTCTTAGTTATTTATATAAAATGTTGCTGCTCGTAGAAACAGTAAGTGTTCTAGTTGTTTTAGTGAGCAACAGTTATTATCTGGGACAATTAGCTTGCTCTATACTTTGGTCAACTAATCAAGATACTAATTGACTAATTAATTAATGAACACAATGTTTTACCAATTAGAAGCACTATATAAGTCTTGTTTTATTCATATGAGTTAGATCTGAAGAAGCGTACAGTGTGTACGAGAAAGCGCTCATCTTCCTTGTTTTTGTACCAATAAAGAAGAATTCTGTTGCTGCATCACCGTGGTGTTCCTCATCCTTGTGTTTCAAAAAACTTCTTTTTTAACTAAGTTTTAGAGGTGAGGATCTTTGAAGGTTATTGCTGGGATCGTGATATACACTAGTAATAGGTGACTCTATCATCAGGCACACTGACGTCCCACTCACCAGGCTGAACAAGGAGAAGGTCACGGTGATCTGCCTGTTGGGCGCTAGGATCCGCCACATAACACAAGCACTCAGGTCACTCCAAGGCAAGTACAAATATGACTCAGTCATTGTCCATGCTGGTGTGAATGACCTGAGACGTACCTCCCTGGACTACATGAAAAAAGACATAGAGGAGCTCTCTGAGCATGTATCCCAGGCTGGTATGACCCTGACCTTCAGTAGCATCTTACCCTCACCAAGGATGATGCCACAGTATGAAGACAAGATTATCAATTTCAACAATTGGCTTAAGTATTGGTGTCATTCAAAGGGGATCCAATGCCTGTCAGCCTGGGATGACATGCTCGACAAGCCATGATGCTTCGCTAGGGATGGCTTGCACCTGTCACCCCTGGGCTTTTGGATATTGGCAAAGGCTCTTGCTACCCCCATAGTGCCTTTTTTAGGCAAGGCTCAAAAGGCAAACCCACCTCCATAGGTATCACAAGGGATAAGAAACTAAGAGTAATGCTACTCAACACCAGAAGTCTAAACCTCAAGATGCATGCACTCGAAACTCTCCTTAGCATGGAGAACATCGATATCTGTGCAGTAACAGAAACCTGGTTCAAGGCTCTCGAGAACACCCCAGCACTACCAGGTTATACCTCATACCATGCTTTTCGGCCCCAAAACTTGGACCGAACCACAAAAGGAGGGGGAGTATCAATATTCGTCAAAGATACCCACACGTCCAAGTTGGTGGCACAGCACAAAGCATCAGAGACTATCCATGTGCAACTAACAGTGGGTAAAACTGCCTTCCAGTTTATAGCCTGCTACAGACCATGCTCCCAAACCCAGGAACCCCACTCAGCCTTCCTGAGAACACTGGAAAATATGAAGGTCTCTCCAAACACCATTATATTGGGTGACTTCAACTACCCAACCATAGACTGGGAGCATTACTCTAGCTCCAACACCCTAGCCCAAAGGTTCCTAGAATTTATAAACTCAAATGCTATGGAACAACTTGTTACCACTCCCACAAGAGGGGAAAACATACTGGACCTGATCATCACCAACATGGGGACTCTATGCTCCAGACCAGAAGTGTATCCCTCACTGGTAAGATCAGACCATAAACTAATCTCACTGGATAGTCACATCCGACCCCACCCCCTGCCCAGAAAACCACAGTGAAAAACTTCTCTAAAGCAAATTTCACACTCCTCAAAACCAAGGTGGAATCCTTCAAAGCCCCCGGGCCTGTGGATAATACTGCCCAGACCACAAAATCCTTTATAAACGCATTCTATGAACACCTTCAGGAATGCATGGATCATGCAATCCCAAATAAAACCAAGACCCAATCCTCCAAAGGCAGATGTCCTGTCTGCTGGACCCCAGCCATAAACAAGCTGTACAATAGAAGGAGGAAGCTACTACATGATAGAGCAAAATCCCAAAAAGGGAAGGCATCTCTGATCAGTATTAGCAAAAAACTACGGGCACTCATAAAATCGTCTAAGGCCAGCTTCAAGAGAAAAATTGCACAGGACACTAAGGATAATCACAAGGCATTCTTTAGTTATGTTAGGAACCTGGGTGGGAATTCCCAGATATGCTCAGAATTAGTCCAAAATGACAAAAAATACACCAAACCCACAGATATTGCCAACATCCTAGCTGACAAGTTCAGCGCAAACTTCTCCCCCCCCTCCCCACCAAAAGTGCTAATATCTATCCCAGCAGAGTGCTGCCTCCCTGACATCTCAGATGCTCAGGTAAGAGCTGCCCTCTCCAAAGCAAGAAACACAGCATCAGTGGGACCAGACGGTGTCCCAGGCTGCGTCCTACATGAACTCCAAGAAGAGCTAAACTCAAACCTAAAACTACTGTTCAATCTCAGCCTTACTACAGGATATGTACCCAAAGAGTGGCGTACAGCAACAGTGGTCCCTCTCCACAAAGGTGGTGCCTCAACGGATCCTGGAAACTATCACCCCATAAGTCTCACTAGCTTGGTCTGCAAAGCTATGGAAAGGATCATCATGGACCTTATAAATAAAGATATTGGGGACCTGCAGACACTGGATCCTACCCAGTTCGGCTTTGTTAAGGGCAGATCCTGCCTCTTGAACCTGGTCGATTTCTTTGAAACAGTCACCAAGGCCATTGACAAGGGGAAGGTGGTCCACACAGCTTGCCTGGACCTCGCAAAAGCCTTTGATACAATACCCCACTCGGGCATTATAGATAAGCTCACCAGCTTAAATATAAACCTCTATGTCACTAGATGGGTTGCAAACTGGCTCAAGGACAGAACCCACATGGTTAGAATAGCTGGAGCCATGTCAGACTCCAAACCAGTTACAAGTGGCATCCCACAAGGCTCAGTCCTGGGACCTCTCTTGTTCGGTATATATTTCTAGGAGGTACATGCCAACATGGAAGGACTGTGGCTGACCAAGTTCGCAGATGACTGCAAACTGGGCGCCATAATAGACTCTCCAGCTGACACAAGCATCCTTCAAAAGGGCCTCATAGAAACAGACAACTGGTGCCAGAGCCATGGCCTCAAGCTAAACGCCAAAAAGTGTATAGTCATCCCTTTGGCAAAACAAAGTGCCCACAAATTATCACATAGGTGGTAATCCATTAAGTACAGAAGAAGTAATTAGGGACCTGGGGACCCAAGTTGATAGCAATCTCTCATTTGACAACCCGTGGCCAAAGTGGTTAGAAAAACATTTTATATAGCCCACCTAATCATGAAGGGATTCACATCTAGATCAGGGGAGGTCATCGTGCCTCTTTACTCATCCCTCATCAGGCCCATAATTGAGTACAATGCCCCTTTTGGAATGTACCTTACCAGACACCTGCAGCAACTGGAAAGACCCCAAAAGTACCTCACCAAGAGGATCAAGGGGCTCAAACAGATGCCGTATGCTGCCCGGTTAAAGAAACTCCAGCTCTACTCAGTGGCATACTGCCTGCTCAGAGGCAATCTGTGCCTGACGTATAAAGCCATGTCCAACCTGGAATTAATGGACATGCTGCACCTCAGAAATTCCAAATCCCATCGAGCTACGCGCTCAAGGGACTTGGACCTCGGCACTGAAATAAATAGGACATGCTGGAGGGACAGATTCATAACCCAAAGGCTCCCTTCACTCTGGAATAAAATCCCAGTCCAGGTTAGGCAGTGTCCCTCATTGACTCTCTTCAAGAGGAATCTTGATGAGTGGATGGGAGATCATAGGTTTACCCCGGGTATCACTTCTGTGTCACTGTTAGACAGAGGCACAGTATACTAACCTTGAAAAAGGGCATAGCAAAATTAATTTAATATGGGTGGCGAAAGCCATACACACTCTGGCTAGGCTTATAAATGCCCTAGGGCAGATAGCCTAGTATGAACCTATGAACCTGTGATCTAAGGGTCCTGGGGTTGGTATTTAGTTGCACTAGGTTGGAGAGTGCACGGCATTTTTCAGGTTTGTAGATAATGGAGTGGGCAGTTGTGAGCTGACTGAGCGATAACAGATTGGGAAATTCAAGCCAGCGTAGTTTTTGAAGAGCAAGGTAATGATGGGTCCTGCTGGGTATATTAGAAGCAAATTTTGCTGTTTTGTTATAGCAGGAAGTAGATGTAATCAAACATGCACACAGATACACAGACGCACACACACACACACACACACACACACACACACACACACACACACACACACACACACACACACACACACACACGTACGCAGGAGTGCCTTAAACTACAGGAAGCCTGACATGCAGTATTATAGACAGAACATTAAGAGCATGCATTTTGGTGTCTGAGAATATTGTACATATGAAAAGTAAACATGCTACTCAGACAGACCTATTTCAGTCACACGTGAAATGCAAAAAATAGCCAATCCTATTGCAAGCTGAGACATGTCCAGCAAACTAATAATGGTGATTTTGCATATGTGGACCATGTACTGCTGCAGTGTTACTACTGGACAGAAGAATATGCAAGAAATGTTTTTTCCTGATCACAACAAAGTGTTGAGTGTGGGAAATGAACCCAGTGACATCCTTATCAATGTGGGAAGAAAGACACAACATGAAGATCCACTTGTCCATTTATACAGGAGGAGGTATCAAGAAACACTTCTAACATTGGATAGTCATATCAGTACCTTTGATCTGTGCTCTTACTAACAGATGTGGCACTAGGGTATGGAAGTTATATATTAATTTTTAATGTTTACTACTGTAATGGTTAAATGCCAGACATACTTGTGACAGTAAGTATTCTTACCCTGATGGTCTCTTACTACTGTGCATCTGCCTGCTCCTTTCCATATCTGCAGGGGCTAGAGATATAAAAAGAGCATGATGTCATATCTGTATATGGCAGTTACAGTACATAGTTTGTGCCTGCTGTATGACTTCACCCACTCATCGGTTGTTTCATGTCACTGTAATCATGGGCGCCAGAACCATAGAGCGAGGGGGGAGGGGCACGAGGGGCACCCCCCCCCCACTTTTGCAGCACTTGCAACATTCTAAATAGCTCATAACATGCGCAATTGCACCAGCATGCCACGCGTCATATGAATACAGCAGGAGAGGATTTAGCATTCAGGCAGGTGGATTTCTTTATGGCAGAAAGATTTATTAACTGCGGAGCCAAGCTGCAGATTCAGATTCCTTTAACTGAAGAGCCACGCAGATTCGGAGAGTGAATACAGGAGCAGGATTTACCGTTTCTGGCGGGCAGGTGGATTTCTTTATGGCAGAGCTGTTTGGGCTGAAGGTACTGGTGTGTGTGTGTGTGTGTGTGTGTGTGTGTGTGTGTGTGTGTGTGTGTGTGTGTGTGTGTGTGTGTGTGTGTGTGTGTGTGTGAAAATGCCCCCAACAGGATACATCTGGTGGCTAGAGGTACACAGGCTCAAACCCTGCACCTTGGGTGCAGGTAAAAAAAGAGCCTAAAGTCTCTAGCCACCATCACTTCTGAATTTATGCCTCACATTTTTGTTTTGCTTTGTTCCTCATTAAATCTCTGGTTTTCTGGAGCAGTAAAACAAAACCTTTTGTGCTAGCAATTTCCTAAGTTTATAAGATCAGCATTTGAAATGTGTCCCTATTTTGGTGCTGTATTCCCCCATTATTGGCTTTGTTCTGTATTTTTGTGCTAGGAGGTTGAGAGCTATGCTGATGAGTGAGAACTGAATTCACTAAATGATAGCCATTTAAGTGTGTCTTCCTGTCTTTCAGGAAGCTGCTGATTTAGCTTTGTGGTTTGTTGCGCTGTCTGTAGTGCACAATGTTCTGGGTTGAAGACTTGCCAGTGAAATGTACAGTGGTAATATAACATTTTATTCAAGCAACTTTCCAAAATTATACAAGCAATGTTTAAAATGTGTCCCTGGTGTTTGGCCTGTTGCCCCCCCCCCCAATTGAAAATAAGTGCAAGAAGCTGTGCAGCATGCCTATGGCTTACACTACTGTGATTCTGTATTTGTATTTTTATATACACACACACACACATATATATATATATATATATATATATATATATATATATATATATAATATATAATATATATTGTGTGTGGAAGTAGACTGTTATCGTGAAAATGTTCTGAATAGGGCAGTTTTTTGTCGTTATTGGTGCATGCATTTTGCTTCATTGCCTACTGGAAAAATGTTCAAACAATAAATTGTTATCATGGAAATGTTCTGAATAGGGCAGTTTTGTCTTTATTGGTGCATGCATTTTGCTTCATTGCCTACTGGAAAAATGTTCAAACAATAAATTTAAAATGTGCTCTAACTTAAGTCTAACAAGTGTGCTGTATTATACAAGGAATATAATTTAATAAAGTCAGGAAGGTGTATCTAAGAGCGCATGAATGTTTGTTGTTTTGTGCGCAAGGGGCCTCTGATTTGAAAACAGCCCAAAGGTAATCTTTATCCACTACTGGCGGGATGCATTTTCTTTGGATGCGGTGTGGGTTTTAATGCTATTTCAATGAACGTGAGTTTTAAGGGCAGAGAAATTTTAATGCCAAGTCTATTTTCATTGTGAGACAGTATTGCTTTGTTTAGCAGATATGTTAGTGTTTGTGCATTGTGCTATAAAATGTAAAAAAATAAAATCCAGAAATGCAGCTTGGATTTAAGGATGGGCAATAGAAAATGTACTCCAGGTTTGCCCCTCATGCCACTAATGGATAGAGGCAGTTCCTAAATGCTGCATCCCTTATATGGGTCCCCTCAAATTATCTATGGAATGATCACAGTTATTCTCACTAGGGCTAATATACAATTATCAGCCACGGGATAGGTAAGACCAATCAAAAAAATGTTAATTCAAGAATCAAGCACCAAAAGGGAATTGCTAAGATTAAAAAGTCCTCCAAGTGAATCTATGTTGTGGTAGTAAATAGTTATAAAAAAATGCCCTTTTTAGATCACTAAGTGCCCCTCTCACCCCCCCCCCAGTCTTCAACAGCTTCCGGCACCTTTGATTGTAATGTTGATGGTAGTATTCCACCATGCAGTAGATGCCAGCTGCATGGGTGACAGCCTTGATTAAGATAATCTAAGCTTCAGCCTTATGCTGAGACTCTTAATTGGCATACACATAAGCCTTCTTCTGTGATCCTTAGGGAGGAGGCAAGTAAAATACCTTAGACTCCCTCTCATACTACCTCTGTGCTCTAAAAGGAGCTATGCTCTCCTTCTCCAGCTATAATGTTCCACCTTGAAAGATCTCAGGAAAAATGGTGCCCAAAACAGTTCTTCAATGTCCCAGCTTCCACACACTGATGGGCATTGATGGCAGCTCATTTGCATGATGGATGTCAAACTGTGAAAATATAGGTACTGTATTTTTAGCATTCCAGTAGCACTTTAATTGTGAAACAAGGCAGTCCTCCATCTTTGTTTATGCTGTTGTGAATGCATGCTCTACAATGACTCCATATGAAGATGGTTAAATATAGGATGACAACTCCCACACCCCTAAAATAGTAGTCTGAGAGATCATGCTCAGGAGTGTGCATGGCTTTGTGTAAAAATTATCACAATGTTCACCAGGTTTGATCATCATGCAATCTGAGCGATTCAGAAACGGTAATGAGATAAGATTTTATCAGCATAATTATCATGCCCAAGCTATATAAGAGTGACAAGGAGGACAGATCCTCATCACAGTACAGAAGAAACTTCTGCAACCAGAGTTTGAATCCTGCTACAGGCGCTTATTAATATATACCCCTTCTCAATAAGAATGCTGCTTAAATAAGGTAAGAGCTACTTTAACACATCCATTCCTTTATTAAGGGGAAGCTTTATGACTGTGTTCTACCTTAAGGCCTGTAAGGAATGTTAGTTTGGCAGTACATGCATTGCCAAAAAAGTATATTAATGTAGTAGCATGCAAGATTGTTCCTGCAGATGGTGGATACAACCGTGGGCTCATGCTGAGAGTAATGCTCAGTGTTATTCTAGTGTTCTGTGCTTTGCACATATGCCATAAGCTGCAACCATTATAACAATGCTATTGTAATGGTCAGGTGTTGAACAATGCTATTGCAATGGTCAAGTGTTGAACAATGCTATTGTAATGGTCAGGTGTTGTTATGCAGTTGCAGGTATGTGCTTGTATTGTTGGGAATATGTGCTCAATACACACATGTGGCTGACATTTATTTAGTGATTGTAGATACAGACATCTGACTGTCAGGCACAATGACAACATATTTTACGGCCTAGTAGGGCAGTGATGGTGTAAGGATTAATAAAACCCATGCTGCAGTAAGGCTGTTAATTCCACTGTTTTCCATACAACAAAGGTATGCCTAAAAAAACAGGGCCAAAAGAAAAGTGCTATATCTGGTGGCTGTTCTACGTCCACCCACAATCCCAAGTTTACAGACACTGAGAATGAAGCAGTACTTAGAGGCAGTCTGGCTTCATGGGGAATAGCTGCTTGCTTTCCATGTTGTCAACCAGCACATCAGTTTCTCAGCCTGAGGTGAAATTGTCAGCAATGTTAATGCTGTGGGTCATCAGGATTGAAACTATGACATTGTCCTCCACAAGACCATGGATATGATACCTGCTCCCACACACAGAACAGAAGCCTTGGCACATAAATGTAGGGCCACAGGCAGTGGGCTGGAAATGGAGAAACCTTTTCTGCAGAGGGAAGTGTTTCTGGGCTTGCTTAAATGTAGTACCATCACAAGACAGTTAGTTTTACCCTACTGATTATGTATTGTTGCAGTAGTACTCCTGCTCAGTGTGAGAGGAACAACAGGTTCAGAGATGTGGTGTATGTGTTTGGCTCAGGAACCAATGGTGCAGGTTCCTGCCTAGACATAAAGATACAACAGAGCTGTGGATCTATAGTTGGCCAGGGATAATCAACCACAAGGTTGGTGAGGATTGTCTCTCCTCAGTGGTTCGAAGTATGTCAGAAAAGGGCTGCCTCTTTCCAGCAGTGCTTCTCACATTCATTGGGAACCAGTTGCTAAATCATTCATAGACAACCTGATTTCAGTGTTGAGGGTTGGCATAATGGTTAAGTATTTACCTCAGGGACACAAGGTGCAGTGTTTGATTCTCACCTTTTGTTTCTGACTGGTTATTGGCTAGACATCTAATAGTCTGCAGACTGATTGCCAAGCATTTACCTTTGAACTCTTAACACCTCAAGAGAATTCTACAGAGCTGGATGTTGGGGCAGAGCTGAACTGCCCCCAGAGTGTTTCAGATGCAGATATCCCATGTCTGTAGTCAGAATTCATTGTATTAACAATTACAAGTCCTCTTTACCTCATAGTTGCTCTAAAGTTTATTACAACTGTCTGATTTAGTGTATACAGGTACATTAGGGATCCAACTAGCATGACCATCTGTATAAGGTATACACTGGGGTATTAGTTTTTCCATGTTTCTAGTTGTACAAATATCAGTTACATGTGTATTTATGGTTCTGCATCATACTTACACTTGGTACTTTTTAGTTTGCTACACTCATAGATGATGATTTATCCAGCACCAGTTGTGTGGCACTGCTCCCATATGATTTTGGCAAGTCTTTAGCCTCTAATAATGATAGAGAGGATGAGCTGGTACAGTTGGAAGTTGTGGAGTGTTTGTTTTGCACAGGGAGTGTAACCATCACATCCTCTACAGAAACCATGAAGGCAGTCTCTCTTTCTTTCTCTTGATGTAGATATTCAGAATACACAAATATCTGAAAGAGGACAAATTGATTGGGACACTGTAGATAGGGGAAGTGGTCTGGTCCTGAGTAAACAGATGTCTGAATCTGCCCCCAGCACTCATAGGCAGGAAGGCAAAATACAGGAGATCTAGTTAACATCCTCCCCGGAGTTTGGTATGTCAGTGGTTACAACCCAGGGTATGTGCAACACATTCTGGAGGCACAGGCTAGTTCCAGCCACCGCCATGACAGAGATAGTGTGGGAGATCCAGGCTGTATATGCTTGCCTGAGGGAATGCATGTCTTGTATGATTGATTCTTTCTATAGACTGAATTGCACATTGGACCACGTGGTGGATGATCTGGTAGGAACATGGAACTGTCCTCACAGCCAGTCATCTATTGCATCCATAGATGTTAGCCAACATGGCTGTGGATGAGGAAGATCCCACTCCTGCATTGCTAGCATTTGCAACATTGATTGCGGAAGTGTATATATACACACTGAGAAGAGTGCATCCTCATGGTCGTGGTCACTGTCATGTTGGCACATCTGCTAGCACTTATCATTTGAGGTCATGTAGCACATCAGCATTGAGCCAAGGTAGTGGTACAGACAATGTAACTCCTGACAGATCCAGATCTCATGGGTGAAGCATGCATGGGAAGCTGAAACCTCTCTCATGCATGCTCTTGACCAGGTGTAGTTAATGGTACTGGACTGCTAGGCTGCAGCCTCCATAGCTAAAAAGAGAAAAAAAAAAGAAATGTGCTAACTCAGAAAGTTAGCCATTATTTTTAAATTAAGTATAATAGCTGACTTTCTGTTGTATTTTGGGTCCTCGGAATGAGAGAAGTTCAGAGGAGATTAACTATTATTTATAAATTAAAGATAACAGTTGACTTTATAGTGTGTTTTTGGTCTTTAGAATGCATGGAGTTCTGAGGAAATCCATAACAAAAAAAACAAAAAAAAAATCAACTGTTTAAAATTATCAGGCTATTTTGAAAACAGTCCAGCACTAGGCTTCCAGATCATTGATTGGGTGTGAACGGCAGCATTCAGCAGGTTGCTCAACGAGCAATTCACTGGACTGCTGTATGGTGCAGACAGGAGCCAAGAACCAGGAAGTAGTGTGGATGAAAAAGCACAAGCCCAGGAAAAGTATTTTTATTTCTTATATATTTATATAATAAATAAGTATATATTTTTTTGCTTGCTCTATGTGTGTTACAGCCAGGATGTGGGAAGAACATAAGTACTTAAAGTGTGTGCGCGCGCGCACGTGTGTGTGTGTGTGTGTGTGTGTGTGTGTGTGTGTGTGTGTGTGTGTGTGTGTGTGTGTGTGTGTGTGCGTGCGTGCGTGCGTGTGTGTGTGTGTGTGTGTGTGTGTGTGTGTGTGTGTGTGTGTGTGTGTGTGTGTGTGTGAGTGCATGCATGTGTGATTGACACTATTTGTTTAAAATAAGCATTTATTATTTTGGCTTTGCAGAAGTAGTGTGCATATTTTTTTCACATTCTGCCAAGCATCAGCATTGCACTCAGTAAGAAGCTGCCTGTGGTGGTCTCTGCAAGATGTGTGTGGTAGCAACTGATCATTGGTAGAGTGTTGTACTGAATAGTGTTGCCATATAACAACACTTGGTTCCCCTGTTGAGTTTTTGGCTGTTCATTCCTTCTATGCCATTTTCCCTTTGAGGATTTTATCAAAGTGCTTTGGTTTCTTCTCCCAGACCCTCATCATTATAATATCTGGACATTTGTTCCTTTGCTTTTCAACACAGTCTAACACCATAATGGTACACAGAAGATAACTATCTTTTGGAGGGTAGGAAGGCAGACACTATTCCAAGAAAGACTGGATATATTTCCTGACTTGTGATTTTTTGTTCAAGCTGTCATCAGGTCAAAAGTTAGTAAAAAAATACACAAGTGCATCTTTAACTCTACGACTTATGTGGTCTTAGCAGACCCATATGTTAATTAATTTACTTTCTCCAGACTTGAAATTACAGTGGAGTTTTAGCCAGTTACAGAGTGTTTAAAGTGTGTGTGTGTGTGTGTGTGTGTGGTGGCAAAATGCAAGGCAAAGTATGAAAAAGCAAGAAAGGAGATCTGTCTAGATGGTGTCATGCCAGAAGAGGGGAAAACAGGGGAAGGCTTGGAAGGAGTGCAGGCAAGACTAGTGATTAACAGGGGGACCCATGGATTGTTGATTAAAATTAGACAGATAAGGTATATATAGTCAGTAAAGTGGCTATAATGAGTGGGGTTGTACTGATGCAGTTTGTGGATGAAAGTGAATAACCACATCTGTTTGATTATGGGTAACAGTTATTGACCTGCTGTAATATAGCCCTGCCCTACTGTATTTAACTCCAACTATTCAGTTGCTTTCTACAGCACCCTTCCCTTGCTTTGAAGTCACCAGCCACCACTGCTCTTGACCTGTCTTGTAGTCCAACCTGCAGTGCTGCATTAATTGCAGAAGCTGTGTCCCTGCAGACATGCTGTCACACACCTTCACAGCCTCAAAGATATCATACGCATTCTCTTACTGTAGCCCTACTCCACATTAATCCCCCATACCAGTTCTGACACCTCACATACAAGCACTTTTTCTTTTGTTATACATTTGCACTTCACACACTTCCCTATGAAAGACATGTCCTCCTGTGCTCTCTTGTCCACCTCTGCAAATCATAACTGTGCCTTGCCCAATATATATTTTTACATGGGTTGCCTGTGCTTGATGCACAGTGTGGCCTAGCCTATGCATGGGTAAGCACAGTTTGGTGCTTTTGCATGCATCATTTTAACTATAGTGTATATGCTTAACTCTTGCATGGTTATGTTGTAAAGCTATTTGCAATCCACTTTCTTTTTGCTAATGGCATGGCATACTGTGCCCACCTCCGTCTGGCATGGTCATCCCCTATTGCTCACAACTCTTTGTCTGCATCAGCTCCTTCTGTCTGATGTGGTAAAAAACTGTTGACCCTGCAAGAGACTACCCTTCTGCACCTGCTTCCCAGGTATAATATTGTGTAACCTTGCACACATAGTTAGTGTTTTGAAACACATGGTGGGGTCATGCTGCAGTGTACCTCTAGAGGTATCCAGACAGCGAACGTGTGACTTCAGCAGCCCAGACACATGCTCTTATTTCTGATAATACATGGTTGTACTCCTGGTCAATTTGTGGAGTTACATGTCATATCCAGCATCACCATAAGTCCCTTCTAGGAAGTCACCTGTCACACACCTTTAATACAGGTCACATGTGTTCCATATCTGGAAGTCATGAAAACTGCCTGCATGGCCTCACATACATTGTATAAAATACACTGAACATTACAGGGCACCTGCCAGTTAATGCTACCCTTTCCTGGTTCATGTTTCTCCAGGTGGGACTTTTATTTCAATGTAAGTACAATCTATGGCCCCTTTTACCTCAGGCAAATGGACTGTATCATAGAACTCCATAATGGTGTTGGTTGTCCATTCTGGGGTATGTGGGAACCAAATATACCTCCCCACATGATGAAGCATGGCAATTAAGAACTCATGGAGTATTCTGGAGGCAGATGCCTGAAATACCCACACTCTTTCCCCAGTAGGTAACTGAAGGGTCTGATAGCTAATATGTTACACATACTTTGGTATCTCTGGGATAGGTACTCCACAACTCTCCTGGGACTGCAGATGAGGCTAACACATTTCCATGATTTGGTGCATGGTGTCCCTGCCCATACAGCACCAGTCCACTCTGCTGGTGTCATGAAGGGCATGAAATGTTAAGCATAGGTGGATGACATGACACCTCGTGGGCAATATCGAGTATGGTAGGCAATTAAAAAATCTTAAAGATGCACATTTACTGTGGCTGTGGCTATCTGATACATAATTGTGCAATGTGCTCAGTTTAAACATGGGCAAGTAGCAGAGTATAACTGCACTGCATTTAGATGTTTCAGAATTGCTCTGCTACCTTGTTTTGCCTCATTTTCATATGAGGCACTTCATTATACAGTCATTCACATGTAACATGCCTGACCACGTTATTTGTCCTAACCACTTCTAATAGTTGGATTTTCTGAATCTTATACACCCTGTGCGTGGCTGCTCATCACAGACACATTTGCTAAATGAAATATAACAACATTTTCTGACTCCATCATATAATTTTGTTTTTTTTTAATATGAATTAAACATTTGCTTCATTCAGTCAAGATAAGACTCATTTTAAAGAATAGCACAGTCACAAAGAAATGAAAAAAAATGCCTTAAGTCTTTAGCCCAGTGATAAAACAATTCTTGACTGAAACAGCTCCTTATTCAATTAGTCCACAAGCGCACTCTGATAGGCCTCAACCCTACTCTGAGCCCCTGCATTAGAAAAATTCCCAGAAGCTTTTCAATTTGGTTCAAATACTCTGTTACAGTGGGTACTTATCTTTTACTTCAGAATTTTCAGAAATAGGGGTACCTTCTTTTCCACTTTGGAACTCCTGAGTGTTAGGCACTTTCTTTGCCTCCTGTTAAATTAGCCATCTTCCTTTACTTGAAGGATAACTCATACTTTTTGTTTCTCTTGGTCCTCTTCTGGCTGAGGCTGCTTTTGAGTGGAGTCTGTATGTCTAGCCTGTGTTTGCATGTGTTTTCCCTAGGTGCTGCAGTTCATTCTTACTTCTCATCCACTTACATGCTGTAAGTTGCAGTCCTCCAACTTGTTTGTATATCTGTGTATGTTGTGTAAGAGACTGTCTGAGGGTGTGTGTGTGTGTGTGTGTGTGTGTGTGTGTGTGTGTGTGTGTGTGTGTGTGTGTGTGTGTGTGTGTGTGTGTTTGTCTATATGTCACTATGTGTTCATGTGTTCATGTGCATGTACCTAGAGGTACATGCATCCTGTGATGGACTGGCATCCCATACAGGATTAATTCATATGCCCACAGAGTTTCAGGATAAACATTGCCTCTTCCTCTACCATGAATAAAGCTGCATTGGAAAATGAATGAAAATGCAAACTAGTTCATTCAAATCCTTTAGGCATTTGTCTTTTCTGTACAGGCAACTGAGGGAAATGCATAGTGATCCTTGAGTTTAATAAAAAAAATTCTTTGTAAATGTCATGCTTTTTTTAAAGTAATGGTTAATGCCATGGTAGAACTGCTTAAAACTACTGTTTAGGTATCTTCATCACCATACTGGAGATTATTTGTACTTTTCTTTATATTTACAAATACAAAATAAGCAATTCATTGATGATCCAAAAAAGTATTATAGAGAATTGGGGAAAATAGGCTAAAGGAATAAAAATACCATTAAAAAAAAACCCAGAAGAAATCGACTCATTTTGGAGTAATATCTATGAAGACCCTGTAGAATATAACAAAGATGTTGAATGGTAAGAAGAAGTAAAAGAAACATTAAGAAGTTCAAATGTACAGGATAAGAAGTGGAATGAACTAATGGCCAAAGAAAATGAAATACGTTTCAGAAAAGCTTCTAAATTAAAAATCCCAGGCCCAGATGCAGTACCTAACATCTGGCTAAAATTATTAACATCCTTACATGAAGATTTATCTCTGTGTAAGAACTATTTATCTGCGCATCTCAAACAGACACCATCCTGGTTAACAACAGGAAGAATGACATTACTCCTTAAGAGTGAACCTACAACCTATCCTATAAACTATAGAACAATAACTTGCCTTCTGACAATGTATAAACTATATACCAGAATTGATAAGGATAGAGTTTATAGTCATTTAGAAGAAAACTCAATCATGGCAACAGAACAAAAGGGTAATAAAAGAAAGTCATATGGAACAACGGCTAATTTGTTGTTAAGTAAAGTCATAACAGAGAATTGTAAAAAGGGTAAGAATCTAAGTATGGTGTGGACAGACTTCAAAAAAGCATTTGACAGCATCCCACATTCATGGATAAAAGAGTGCTTACAGATGTATAAGATACACCCTACATTGATCAATTATGTTTCACTGACTATGAAAAAGTGGCAAACCACTCTGCAGCTAAACCATGATAAAGGGCAAAATATTATCCCAGGGATAAAATTTAAAGTGGCTATTCCAGGGTGACTCTGTCACTGCTGCTCGTTTGTCTTGCCCTTAACCCATTAGGCTGTCTGCTTAAAAGAAAAGATCATGGTTACAATTTGGCTCACAGAAAACAACAAAGTGTAAAGACTTCTCATCTTCTTTTTGTGGATAGTTTAAAACTGTATAGTTCATCAAATAAGGAACTGAAGGCAAAACTGCAAGTGGTCAAAACTTTTTTCAGATGATATAAGAATGTCATCTGGGCTTGATAAATGTGCAAAAGCATCCTTTAAAGCAGGAAAGCTGCAGCACCAACAAAATATCAATCTGGGACAGGAATGTGATGTAAAGGAACTTGAGCAATGGAAGTTAATAAATATGTGGGAATTGATAAAATATTGACAATAAACCATGAACAAATGCAAATAAAAGTGAGTAAGGAATATTTTAGACTAAACTTAATACTGAAAACAGCCTTGACATCTAGGAACAAAATCCAAGCTATAAACCAATTTTCTCTTCCTGTTCTAACTTATAGCTTTCGAATGATACACTGGCCCCAAAGGTATTGGATCAGTTGGACAGAAAAACAAGAAAAATGCATCACCTTTATCAAATGGTTTGTTTCTTTCGGATTTTCCCAGTTAGAGGTCGCCACAGCGGAACTCCGGTCCGCTAATGATTGGCAGTTGATTTTTAGGGTCTATATTATATCATCGAACACTTAAAAAAGTGAATGCTGATTGATCGACCTAATTTAAGTGAAAGCTTACAATCTCGAACTGTGAGATCAGCGATTTTTTTCCTAGGGAAAAAAATTGCTGATCCAAAACACATACACACAACACAAGCACACCAAACAAACAGAAATTCACACACATACACCTAAAATCTGATACCTAACCCTACACTAAACTATGCACACACCACTAACTACCCACTTACCTTAACCCAAACCCTAACCCTAAGGTCCGTCACTATTGCACACTCACCTCACCCGCTCCCTAACCCTAACTCACTTAAATACACCCTAACCCTCATGTCCACTCAATCGCACACACACCTAACCCGAGCCCTAACCCTAACTCACCTAAATCACCCTAACACTCACATCCACACAATCCCACACTTACCTGAATCCGACCGGTAACTTTCCACCATAACACTGAAAATACCGAAGCAACAGAAATGGACAACCAAATTCTTTCCCTAGGAAAAAATTCGAGTTTCTGCTGCTTCGATATTTTTCAGTTTCGCGAAAATAAGTTCAATCAATCAGCGTTCGCTTTTTTAAGCATTCAAGGATATAATATAGACCCGATTTTTATGTACCGGCTTGCTAGGCCTAATGCACAACCTTCAACTTAGGTACGCCCATTCACGCATGTCTCCATGCAGTAGACGCTCTAGCTGCGAATCGAACCGGACAGAGTCTTACTGTGAGGCGACAACGCTACCACAGCACCACCACCGCGGGTATCACCTTTATCAAATAATGTATAAAAATCAGTGTATACCAAGATTATATATTCCCCTTTCTGAAAGAGGTATGGGCCTCCTCAAAATGAATTACAAGCATAGATCTGTAATCATAGGACTGCATACATATTTGCTGTCCTCACAAGATCCAAACATAGTGAAAGTTTTAAAACATGAGGAGAACACGTCTAAAATTAGTTTAGCAGAAGGATATCAGTGTCAAGTGGGAAAGAAAATCAAACCCGAAGCAGGCAAAAATCAGGAAGAAACTTAATGCGCAAAAAAATAAAATAGAAAGAATATATGGTAAAGGATGAGATGAGAAGCAAACATGTGGAAGAGGCATAAATACAACTGCAAGTACAGAAAACTCCTGGAACAACCTGATGTTGATCAGAATCTGATGCAGGAATGGTTAAAGAGAGGTGAATTTAAACCATAAGATGAAAGATTAATATTGGCGGCCCAGGATAGTGGACTACATACACGTTGGTTTACAAAGTCCATTGAACATGCCAGAAAAAACAAATGCAGGTTTTGTAAAACAGAACTGGAAACAGTCACACGTCTTGTTACTGGGTGTGATACACTAATAGCAGAGGTCCTATATACTGTAAGGCATAATAATGCGGCAAGACTGCTGCATTGGGGATTATGCAAATATGACAATACTGAAGTAGCTGAGAAGCATTGGCAGCATGAGCCACAAAGTCTTATAGAAAATGATGAAGTTTATATCACATGGGTTCACCCATTACCAACAGTTCAAAAAATTAATGTGAGAAAAACAGATTTAGACATCCATGAAAAGAAAACTGAAATAGCATTGATCATTGAAATTGCTACACTCAGTAATTACAGTGCCTTACATACAGAGAGACAAAAAGTCATAAAATATTAGGATTTGAAGGCAGAAATGAGGGCAATGTGGAAGAAGGATACCCTGACTTTTCCAGTAGTAGTAGAAGCAATATGTCTCATAAAAAAGATTTTACTGTCATATATAGATATGCTACTGATGGATGTAACTGTATGAATTGCAGAAGGAGTCTGGGCATATTGCTGGCTAACATCAAAGATTGAAATAATAATGATTTCATGAACGTTAATTATACTTTGACTTAGGAAATGGGTCCATTCCCACCATGGTATTAGGATCCCAAAAGACTTGGAGAAATTAAAGAGAGATTGCTGACCCCCTCAAGTCCTGTTTGTTCTCAAATGCATTATTATAATTAAGAATTTTCAGTTCCTCAGTTGTGTTTAGTTTTGGCTTTTTTATTATGTCCATATGCTTATTCAATATTCAACAAGAATTTTCGAGTTAAAAATAGTAACAAAGAGAAATAAGGCATCTTATTTGGAAACACCATACTATTTGGAATGATTGGAGGTGTGGAACTGAGGATGGGGATAAGGGTTTCCTTAGGTCATGTTGAGTCTAACTTTCCTGAAGTTGTGATTGGATGAAACACCCCTATTGTAGTTTCAGGCCAATGATACAAAAGTAAAAGCATTTTTGCAAGGTGTATCTCACGCACACACGCACACACGCACACACGCACACATGCACACACACACACGCACACACGCACACACACGCACACACGCACATACACACACACATATAACTCCACAATCACAGAACCATGGAGAAAAGTGAAATATTTTCAGAATAGAATACAAATAGAAAAAACGTGCAGTAATTCCAAATACAACTAAGGACAGGGATTTAAACTTCTGGGAATTGAACTCAGCTAATTGAATCTTCATCCACTTTATGCTCAACCAAAAGCAGAATAACAAGAGAATAAACGGGATGAGTGATATCTGGAAGAAGAATTCTTCAAGTTTAACTTGATAAAATGTGGTTTCATAGGTAGCAAAGTAGCACCTTGGAATGTTTTATCTGATGCAGTGGGACAATTCAAGTAAGCGGTGGGGTTCAGAGTTACTTGGGATAGAACAAGTGCAGGATGGGAGGAGGATCTGGAGGGTAGCACCTATGAGACTAGCTTCAACACTTAGAATTGAATAGTCACCATTCATCTTCCAGCATTCATTCGTGTAAAAGTCTCAGACCTAAGGCATATGAATGCCTGCATCAGCCACCATTACCAAGTATTAGACTCCAAATTTGACTTCAAACCAGTGACAAGTGGAGTACCACAGGGTTCAAGCCTGGGTCTTCTCCTATTTGGTATCTACTTCTCTGAAGTACAGGCAAATACAGAAGGTCTCTGGCTGACGAAGTTTGCAGATGACTGCAAACTAGGAGCCATAGTCAAGTCCCCAAATGATGTGGACAGCCTGCAGAAAGGCCTCACTGAGACAGATGCCTGGTGTCAGAGCCATGGCCTCAAGCTGAATGCCAAAAGGTGCATTGTCATCCCCTTTGGTAAAAACTCTGTACCCATGAACTACCACATAGGTGGCAGTCTACTTAATCCTGAATGTGTGATAAGAGACCTTGGAACCCAGGTAGACTGTAGTCTCTCCTTTGATAATCACATCGCCACAGTAGCCAGAAAATCCTTCTCCATGGCACACCTCATCACAAAAGGGTTTTCATCCAGGAAAAAAGAGGTCATTGTTCCCCTCTACTCATCACTCATTAGACCCATTATAAAGTACAATGCCCCTTTTGGGGTGTACCTCACAAGACATCTGCAACAGCTGGAAAGGCTGCAGAAGTACCTCACCAAGAGGATTACTGGCCTCAAACAGATGCCCTATGCTGACAGTCTCATAAAACTCCAGATTTACTCCGCAGCATATCATCTACTCCGAGGTGATCTCTGCCTAACATACAATGCCATGTCAAACCCAGAGCTGTTGGACATGTTACACCTAAAGGAATCCCAATCCCTCCGAGCTACATGCTCTAGGGACCTAAACCTTATCACCACAATAAACAGAACATGCTGGAGGGATAGATTCCTGTCCCAGAGACTTAGGTTCATAGGTTCATAGGTTGGTACTAGGCTATCGGCTCTAAGGCCTATGTAAGCCTAGCCATAACAATTCCCTGGATATTTCATCCCGCAATATTTACTTCTCTGGGCCCCAGTCTAGCAGGGTGACTGACATGATCCCCGGGGTGAATTTCCTATCTCCCATCCAATCATCAAGGTTCCTTTTGAAGAGGGCCAATGAGGCGCTCTGCTTGACATGTATGGGCAGTCTATTCCAGAGTATGGGGAGTGTCTTGGTTAGGAACTTATCCCTCCAGCATGTTTGTTCATTGTGATGATAAGGTTTGGATCCCTGGAGCGTGTGGCTCTGAGGGATTGGGATTTCTTTAAGTAGAGCATGTCCAGCAGTTCAGGGTTTGACATGGCCTTGTATGTTAAGCAGAGATCACCTCTGAGTAGACCATATGCCACAGAGTATAGCTGGAATTTTTTTAGACGGTCAGCATATGGCATCTGCTTTAGGCCTGTGATTCTTTTAGTGAGGTATTTCTGTGGCCTTTCCAGCTGTTGCAGATGTCTTGTGAGGTACATACCAAATTGAGCATTATACTCTATAATGGGTCTAATGAGGGATGAGTACACTGGGAAAATGACCTCCTTTTTTTCTGGATGAAAAGCCCTTAGTGATGATGTGTGCCACATAGAAGGATTTCCTGACTGTTGTGGCGATGTGGTTATCGAAAGTGAGACCACTGTCCCCTGTGTCCCTAAGTCTCTCATCATACTTTCGATGTTTAGTGTCCTGCCACCTAAGTGGTAATTCATGGATACATGTTTTTTTCCAAAGGGGATAACTATACATTTCTTGGCATTAAGCTTGAGCCTATGGCTCTGGCACCAGGCATCTGTTTCTGTAAGGCCCTTTTGTAGAATATCCACATCATTTGGGGATTCAATAAGGGCTCCCAGTTTGCAGTCATCAGCAAACTTTATTAGTCAGAATCCCTTAGTGTTGGCCTGTACTTCAGAGAAGTACATGCCAAACAAGAGTGGTTCCAGGACTGAACCCTGAGGTACTCCACTTGTCACTTATCTGGAGCTGGATTTGGAGTCGGCTACTTTTACAGTCTGGGTTCTGTCAGTAAGCCAGTTGGCAACCCATCGAGTGACGTAGGGATTTATGCCCAGCCTAGTAAGTTTATCTATGATTCCAGAGTAGGGGGATGGTGTCGAAGGACTTGGTGAGGCCCAGATAGGCTGTGTGGACCGCCTTACCCTCGTCCACAGCTCTGGAGACTGATTCGAAGAAGTCAATCAGATTCAGGAGACAAGATCGTCCCTTCACAAACCCAAACTGGGTGGGGTCCAGTGTTTGAAGATTGCCAATGTCTTTGTTTATAAGTTCCATGATAATGCATTCCATGCCCTTGCAGATCAGGCTTGTCAGACTGATGGGACGGTAGCTCCCGGGATCCAAGGCGGATCCTCCCTTGTGGAGTGGGATAACTGTAGCTTTGCGCAACTCAGTGGGCACAAAGCCTGAGGTGAGGATATGATTAAACATGACACTTAGGTGAGGTGCCAGTTCATTTTGTAGTTCATGTAGTACATAGCCTGGGATGTCATCTGGTCCCATGGATGCTGTATTCTTAGCTTTGGAGAGTGTGGTTTCTACCTGTGTGGCCGTGATTATCAGAATTTGGCAATCTTTTGGTATTGAGATGGGCCCTTTAGCGGGTGAGAGGGGGGTGAAGCTGGCACTAAATCGATCTGTCAGGATATTGGCAATATCCTTGGGATCAGTATATTTAATGCCATTCTGTTGTAGCTCAGAGCATATCTGAGCATTGCCATTTAGATTCTTGACATAACTATAGAATGCCTTGTGGTTGTCTTTGGAATCTTTGGCAATTTTATTTTTGTAACTAGCTTTTGAGGATTTTATGAGGGATCTCAGCTTCTTACTGAGGCTGGTGAGGGAGTTTTTTTGCATCCTGGGATTTTCCTCTTTTCTGCAACAGCTTCTTGCTTCTGTTGTATAGTTTGTTTATAACAGGGGACCACCAGATTGGCTTCCTTTTTTTGGAGAAGAGCATCTTGGTTCTATTTGGGATGGCACGATTCATGCACAAGTGGATGTGCTCGTACAGTGCCTTAGTGTAGGATTCTGCACTCTAACTTCCAGATCCCGTCTGCGTGGGTGTTGTGAAGTTTGTCACTTCTGACTTCAGTAGCATGAAGTTGGCTTTGGAGAAGTTTTTTAAGGAGGTTTCCTTAGTGGGGGGTGGGGGTGGGATGTGGATGTCAAGGGTGATTTGCTTATGGTCAGACCTGACCAATGAGGGGTGACCACTGGTGTGGAGCATCTATCTCCCATGTTGGTAATGACCAGGTCTAGGATACTGGAGCCCCTGGTGGGACAATGGATTAGTTGATCTAGGATGTTGGAATTTATGAATTCCAAGAACCATTGGGAAAAGGAGTTGGTACCCGAGTAGTTTTCCCAATTAATGGCAGGGTAGTTGAAATCACCCAGTATTAGGGTGTTTGGTTGTATCTTAATATTTTCCAGTATGTTTAGAAAGGTGTAGTGAGAATCTTGGGGCATGGTGGGGGATCTGTAGCAAGTTACAATTTGGATTGCAGTCTTACCTAGTGTTAGTTGCACCTGGAGAATTTCAGATGCATTGTGTTGGGCAACTAGCCTGGAGGTGTGAATATCCTTGGTGAATATGGACACTCTTTCACCTTCAGTGTTTCGGTCTTGGTTTTGTGGCCAAAAAGTGTGGTAAGAATTGTAGCCTGGTATTGCAGGTGTGCTCTTTGGAGCCTTGAACCAGGTCTCAGTTACTGCACAGATATCAATGTTCTCCATTTTTAAGAGTGCCTCGAGAGGGTGCATTTTTAGGTTTAGACTGCTAGCATTGAGTAGCATTACCTTCAGATTTTGCATGCTTGTATCTGTTACGGTAGTGGTTTTGTCCTTTGAACTTTGCCTAAAAAAGGCATTATAGGGGTGGTAAGAGCTTTAGCCAGTAACCTGAATCCCAGGGGTGACAGGTGCAGACCATCTCTGGCAAAGCATCGTGGTTTGTCAATCATGTCTTCCCAGGCAGACAAATACTGGATTCCCTTTGAATGACACCAGAAGCTTAGCCAGTTGTTGAAGTCAATCATTTTGTCCTTATATTGTGGTATCATTCTGGGCGAAGGCAGGATGCTACTCAGGGCTAGGGTCATACCTGCCTGGGCCACATGATCCGAGAGCTCTTCCATCTCACTTTTCATGTAGTCCAGGGAGGTACATCTCAAGTCATTCACTCCAGCATGGACAATGACAGAGTCGTATTTGTACTTGTTGTTGAGTGACTTGAGTGCATGCATTATGTGGCGGATCCTGGCACCCGACAGGCAGCTGACTGTAATTTTCTCCTTGTTTAGCCTGGTGAGTGGGACATCAGTGTGCCTGACTGTAGACTCACCTATGACTAAAGTGTTGGGTACATTGTCTTGCCTAAGGGGCTGTTGTTGGGTGGCACACTGGTGTTGTGAGCTATGTGTCACTTTGTTGTGACTGGTGTTTGTTTGCATTTCAGCTTCGGAGGTCCTTGTTGCTTGGGCAGGTTAATGTTAAGGGCCTCTGCATATGTGGGTTTAGTGTTGCTATGTGTGGGTGTTGATGGTGTGGGTTTTGAAGGGCTATGAGTTGCTTGAGGTGTAATGCAGGTGTTAACCTTCTCCACTTGACTGTCTAGCACAATCTTTGCCTGAGAGAGCTTTGCTTCCAGTTTGGCTATGTAAGTGCATCTCTCGCAGGTTGTAGTGTTGGGTGGTAGGAGTAGAGGATTGTCTGTGTACATGAGGCAGTTGCCGCATTGCCCCAGTATGCCCAGATTCACCAGGTGGACAGGAGAAATCACCGGACGCTGACTCTTGGACATGCCTGTTTAGGTGCTTTTTTGTAAAGTTTAAGAGCTGTTTTCCCTTACCTTTGCAAGGTACTTTGCAATTATAGGCTGTTTAGTGTCTATGATTAATTTCTCCTTATTGACAAGGAGAGCTGAATGCTTGTATCAGTTTCAGGCTTCCTAGTTCTTTCCAGCAGGTTCTAAAGCAAGTGCTAGTCACAGGGGTTCAGATTTTAGGGCTACTACTGAGAACCAGCTAGTTTTAAAGGAAAATTTGAAGATCAGACTTTCTGGCACCTGGAATAGTTTAACTGTAGCCTCGCAGTGCTGCACGATGTGAAAAATGTGCAAACACACATGTTTTTAAGCCAGGAAGTTGAAAGGGATAGAAATCAGCCAAAAAGGCTAATAAAATTACAATTTCAGAGCTGGAAACTACTCCTCTAGCATTAGATAGGCAGTACAATGCTCACCAGTCCCACTGGTAGGTAGTAGGACTTCCCTCTACCACAGCAAGGTCTGGATAGCTCTGAGCACAGAAAATAAAGTCCTGAGACAAGCAAAGTTGAGTGTGTAGTCTTAAACAGCAAATGCAATTAAAACTCTACAAAATTAGCAATTTAAAACTTTTTTTTTTTTCAATAATCATTTTTTATTATTTTTCACAACCATATTACAAATTCACACATTATATACAATATATACAAAATGCTTCCATTGGTTAATTTCACATATATATCAACCTCATGTATTGATCAAAGGTACAGCACTAACAATCAAAAGGAAAATAAGCAATTTAAAACTTTTTAAATGAAGCAAGGCAAGTGCACAACTGAAAAACGATTTAAGAGGCAGTAACACAGCAGAATAAGTAGCTAGACTACATATACAGAGAAGTCTATATATACAAAAAAGCAGCTAAAACACACAAACACTTCAGATGCAGTGCAACCCAGAGCACTTTAGTTGTAGCAATATTAAGTCAATTACAGTTATAATAAATGCTGTAAATATACTTTATATTTCCAAAATGTTTGAGAAGCACAGTCAGAACACAAGGAGATTCAGGCAAAACATTTTTTTTTTTTTGAAAGGGAAAAATGAGAAATAGAAGGCCTTGTCAAATGTTCTCTCTGTATTAGGTAGAATGAGCTAATGACACTAGACTGGGAGGAGTGTCCTAGATCAGATTTACAGTAGAGGCAGGCAACTGCAAAGCCACCAAGTACTAAAGCTATTGGCCTACAGACACAGTAAGCACTACAGAAGCCACAAAATGAAAGTTTCTAAACAGATAAAGATTTGTAAAGATACTGAATACTTCTCATACTCTGGAACAAACTATCCATCTATGTCAAGCAGAGTTCCTCATTAGCACTTTTTAAGAAACGATGAGTGGATGGGTAATAGGAAATTCACTCTGGGGATCACTTCTGTGGCTCTGCTTGACAGGGGCATAGGAAAATAACTTTCTTGGGTGGCAAAAGCCAAGGAACCTTGTTGGCTAGGCTTACTTAGGTCCTTGGGCTGATAGCCAACTACCTATCTATGAACCTATTTAAAGAATCGGGGACTGAATTTTGTGTCATCTGATTCAGACAAAAACATCAGTCTCTCTCACCAATATTCTATATTCAAATAGCTGCAGTCTGATGAAGTAGCATTTTATCATATTTCTTAAATTAGAATTCATCAAAACACAGTCAAGTTGCATTGTGCAAGACCAGGAGGCACACCTCTCATCCTCTTAGAGATATAAATCTGGACAAAGCCTAAAATGATGGGGGGCAGAGTCCCAAAAAATAGGGACAGATTTTAAATATTACTCTTATAAACTTCAAAGGTTGCAATAATAACAGGTAAAACTGGCAAAATCCCTCCTTCCCCATCCCTTCTCTATGGCTGTCCTATTTTTATTAACTTACATTCATCCCTGAGCAACAAACTACAACCATGTTACTATAAAATTGCTAAATTCGCCACTGGACTTTCCTATCAAACTCAGCACTGTCAAGCCATCAAGGAACTGAAATGTCTTTAGTTTTCCTATTTCCTTCATTATACTCAACTAACACTAGCCCATAAACTAAAATACAACACAGAGAAGTGCCCTTACCTCTATTCTATTCAATCCTACAATTCTGCACCCCCACCAGTAACCTTCGATTCACTAATAAAGTACTCCTAAAAGTTTCCAAACCTAATAAAAGGGTCAGACAAAGCCTGTACTCACACTCCATTTCTAATCTATGGAACACTCTATCCCCCTCTATCATACAAATAGAATCCATAAAAAAAATTAAACTCATTAAAAAACAGTCTCCTTAATGAACCAATATGTCCCTACTTACAAAACAACAGACCACCATAAGTTCTGTCTAAGAAATTGAAGTTATACTTCCATCCCTGTGAATATGATCACTCTATATTTGTCTCTCGCAATCCCATAAGGGGTCAGTGTGTGGACATGCACCATAAATTTTTAAAACAAAAGGTACAAAATTGAACCCTATGTAAATATCTCTGTACTCTATGTTACTAATATGTAGAAAATCATATATGTCTTTAAAATGTATTAAAACTCTACACTTGAGGTATTGTACTCTTTTACAACTTGTATGAAATCATTGGATGTTGTATATATAATATTGTCTTATATACTTCTTCATTTGTAATTGGAACTTTTCTCCCTGGGCCTCCACTGAAAATGAGTTTTCAATACAGTGGACTTTTCCGGTCAATAAATAAATAAATACATACATACATACATTTTGTTAGCATGCATTTTTGAAGGACATGAAGTCTGAAACTCAAATGTATGTCATTATTCAGTGACCAGTCCAGAGATTTCCTTGGGGATTTGCCAGAAAACCAGAAATTTTATGAGAAACGGACCAAAAATATGAGTCAGTTGAAAGGTACGCCACAAGGTGCTAAAAGTTTTCACCTTTCTCCACTGTTGTAAATATATGTATATAAGGGGGAGCACTACAGAATCCTGAAAGCCCAAAATCCTGAGACCAAAATCTCAAAAGTTCAAAATGCTGAAAACGCAAAATACTGAAAACACACAGGATACCAACAATTACTATATTCCAGCACAAGTACATACAGAAATGAATAAAACACAAACCATATTACTCTTCTCCAAGTATAAGCAGGGGAGCAAGCCACCCTGCAACCCCCCCATATGGGGGGCTGCCCCCCACACACCCCCTGCTACAGAAATATATCAGCTCTGAGATTGCACTTAGTGTAGTGAAGTGCAATCTCGGAGTTGATATATTTAAGGAGCAGAGGATGTGAGGGGTGCAGTTATATTTTTTGTAATGTGAAAATCTTTGAAATTTACCCCGGGGATCACTGTAGTGGGTCTGCTGGACAGAGGAGAGGCACAGGGAACTAATGGCTCTGCTGGACCTATGCACAGGGAACTAATCTAAGGGGGCGGCGAAAGCCAACACATTCTGGCTAGGCTTACAGATGCCCTCGGACAGATAGCCTAGTACTTACCTATGAACCTATGAACCTAAATGTAACTCACAATAAAATGAATGCATTGTAACAGATAAAAACACAGTCCTAAGTAGCAGCTAACTCTGTCTGTATTCCTCTGTATTACTCTTCATTGGTGGAAACATCTAATTTTCCATCTTCCTTAATTTTGTCATCTGGAAAGTATAAGTCTTTCAAAGACCTTTTCCCTATTTCTCCAGGAGGATTAGATGGCAGCAGCAGCATTTATTTATTTGTCACATATTCTGGTGGTGACAGAGTGTAAGTAACTTACTCTAAGACCTTTGCAGTAGCCAGTTATGTCTTTTTACTGTGCCTGTCTTTCTGCTAGACTTGTAGAAGTACAGTTGTCTTTCAATTGCTCAGTTACTGGTGGCCAAATAGTGCAAAGCATTTGATGAAACCAGTAACAGCATAGTGATGTGAGGTCCTTGGTGTAATGTGGTCCACGAAATACCATGCACTGTTGTACTCTAATGCTGGTTACACCATTCTCAGGCAAGACAGTCAGCCTTTCTTCCACACCATTGTGCAGTGTTTGGTGACAGTTAAGTCTGATATCCTTTTTTGGTCATATACTTCAGAGATAGCAAAAGCTAACTTTCTGACTTCATGTACTCATCTGGCAAACTTACTATCTTTCTCGTTCTAATAGACTTTGCTGGCAGCAACATCTGTCCTTTTACTTTCCAGATACTGTTAGTAGTAAAGTATTACCTGCTCAGAGACACTGATGGCAGTAAGTTCACAACATCTACAAGTCTTCCATTTATACTAACCTCAGAGATTCAAAGGCAGCCTTTCCATAGGTTCATAGGTTCATAGCCCTTATTACATTTTAATAGCTTATAATGTTTTTTTAGGTTCACAAATTATTGGCTGTTGTATTTTTATTTTATATTTATATGCCTATTTGCTAGGCCCTATACTGCCTCTCTACACTCATTTTGAACAGAAGTGATTGACCTTACTCCCTAGTATTCCTCCATCCCACATATCATGAAAGTCAGATGAAGAGAACCAGGTCTCCCATCTTTCATCCACATTGGGATTTTATTCTGAGGGTTAGAGAGCCTTATGTTCTGAATCTCCCCCTCCTTATGGTATTCAGGATGGCAGGTTCAGGGTGCACTGTGTGCCAGATCGGATTGATGGATTTTAGATGAAATTTTCTGTCCAGCAGTGTCCATTATGTCGGGGGCTTCCGTCAGGCAGCTATCAGTTCTGACCAGGCGGGAGATGGGCTTCTGAACATGGAGTTTGTTGCCAGGAAAGCTCTCTTGCATAGGGCATCTGTTGGATCCCTTTGATCCTCTTGGTGAGGAGGAAAGGTACATTTTGGGGTTTTTACAGGTGTCTGGTAAGGGTACATCCCAAAGGGCATAGGTGGGCATTTATGGGCCTGATGAGGATGAGGGATGAGAGTTATATGACGATGATGACCTGAAATGAGGATGAATCGACCAGGGAATGCTTAAAAAATATGAGAGATTTTCTTCCCACTTTGGGTGGTTTTTGTCAAATGAGAGTTTTCAAACAACTGGGGTCCCCCCCTGTCCCCTAATTACTTCTTCTGTACTTATGTTCTTTCTAATTGGCAATTTTTGTCTGCACTTTTTTTGCCAAAGGGAATGACTATACACTTGGCATTTTTAGCTTGAGGCCATGGCTGTGGCTTGTTTGTGGCTTTTGAGGCCCTCCTGAGGAGGATGCTGTCGTATGCTGTTGTCGATTATGGTTGGATTTGCAGTCATCTCGCGGTTGGTCAGCCACAGTCCTTCCTTGTTGGAGCCTTATCCCGCCATATATATACCGCAGAGGTCCCAGGACTGAGAGAAATATATGGACCACAAGAGTAACTCCTGAGTCTGACATGGGGGGAGCAATTTTGTAACTGGTTTGTCTCGTCTTGTCTCCAGCCAGTCTAATCCAGTGAGGGTGGGGGTTATTGAGAAGCTGCTGGTGAGCTCTGAGCTAATGGTGGTTTATGGTTTGTTGTGTAGAAGGCTTGCGAGGGTCAGGTAGGCTGTGTGGACCACCTTCCCTAAATCAATAGGCCTTGGACCCCTTCCCTCGTCAATGGCAGGTTTAAGAGAGGCAGGATCTGCCCTTAACAAAGCCGAACTGGGTAGGATCCAGTGTTTGTAGGTCCCCAATATCTTTTATTTATGAGGTCCATGGCCCTCTTTTTTATAGCTTATGAGACTGGCTTTGATAGCTTATTGGGCCACAGTTACCAGGCTTATGGGTTAGCTGGAAGGTATCTCTGGGCCAGGATGAGCTGCCTCCTTCCTTTTGGGCACATATCCTGTAGTTTTTGTTTTAGGTTTTACAGTAGTTTAGTAGCTGCTTGGCTCTAGTTTGAAGGCCCACAGCAGGTGCCCTTCTGTTCCGTGCTTGCCCATCTGCTTTGGGTTTTGCTTTGGAGAGGATGGATGCCCCTTGCAGGGTTTTGGGAGATGGGGGTGGCTTCTGAGAGTGGTTTGGGCTTTTGGCAGCGAGCTGGGCTGGGAGTTTGTGTGGGCAATGTCTGTGGTTTGGTGTATTTTTTGTCATTTTGGACCTGGTAATTGTCTGTCAGTCACTAAAATTTGATAGGTTCCATATTATCCTAAGTGTCCTGTGCAATATTTTTTAGTGTCCTGTGTGATTTTTTTCTGAAGCTGGCCTAATTTTAGTTTCCTGTGTGCCTTTTTTTTTTTTATGTGTTTAGACAATTTTATGTATTCCCTTTTGGGATTTTGCTTTATTTTTAGTAGCTTCCTCCTTTTTTTGTATTTTTTCAGACTGCTCCCTCTTTTGATTAGAGTTGGTTTGGTTTGGGAGGATTGGGTCTTGGTTTATGCATTCCTGATGATCCAGCATGATCTGAATTTGGAGATATGTGTTCTGAAGGTGTTCATAAGGGGATTCAGGCCTCCTTCCCAGTCACCTCCATTTTGATTTCCACAGGTCTTTCTTTAGAAGTTTCCAGTTTTGTTTTTTTATTTAGGTTTTTTGTCGGGATGTGGGCAGGGAGGGAGATTTTTGAATATCCAGTGAGATTAGTTTATGGTCTGATCTTAGTTTATGGTCTGATCTTCTCTGATCTGGACAGTGATGATAGTGTATGATGATCTTCCCTCCATGTAGGAGTGGTAACAGAGTGTGTGTGGAGGTCAAGTTGTTCCATATGAGTGGAGTTGTTCTAGGACTCTTTGGGCTTGGGTTGCTCTTTGAAGTAATGCTGTAAGTCTATTGAGCCAGAGTAATATAAGCCCAATATAATATAATGGTGTTTGGAGAGACCTTCATATTTTCCAGTGTTCTTGGTGGCAGTGGGGGTTCCTGGGTTTGAGGGGGTGGTGGTCTGTAGCAGGCTAACTGGAAGGCAGTTTTTGTTACTGTTAGTTGCATAGTCTGATATGCTCTGATGCTTGCCACTTTGCCACTCAACCTGGGTATCTTTGATTCTTTGATGAATATCCTTTCCTTTTGTTGTTTGGTCCAAGTTCCAAGTTTGGAAAAAAAGCATGGTATGGTAACCTGGTAGTGCTGGGGTGCTCTCGGGGAGCCCTGCTGGAGTTTCTGTTACTACACAATATCGATGTTCCTCATGCTAAGGAGAGTTGAGTTTCTGTGAGTAGGTCTGTTGTTTCTTCTGGCGTTGAGCAGCATTACTCTTAATTTCTTATCCCTTGTGATACCTATGGATGTGGGTTTGTCTTTTGAGCCTTGCCCTTCCAGTTTCTCATATTCAGATGACAGAGGAATACAGCTTGTTAGTAAACTTTGGTGAAGGGATTCATGTTGTTTCCCAGAATTATATTTATTCTGTCTGTGCAAAATCAACATGTTTTAAATAATAAACCAACATATTACCATCTAAAACAAATACATATTTACAAGTGTCTACATCAAACTTAATCAAATTAATTTGTAGTTTCCATTAAAGAAAGAAAAAAAAAACAGCTATAAATGAAACAAAAAAATCAAAACTTATCGAACAGAGTATTCAACTGTTAGGAAAATGTATAACTGCAATGCAATATGTAGGCTTAGTGTATTGAAATATATAACTGCAATATGCAGGTTTAGTGCATTAAGGGTTAAAAGGAGTTAATACATTTATTCTGCTTATTCTGTGTGAAAATATGCAGCTGCTAGAAACTCTGAAAAAAGAATAATGGATGTCTGTAAATCCACCATGGTCAGCAGAATGTGTATTGAGGCCAGGACTGTACCTTGAATGTATCATATCAGAACTAGAGAAAGAATTGTGAGAAACTAAGGAAAGCTGAAACAAGCCCAAGGCCAGGTTGTTTTTCTCAAATAAGTTTTTGCAAGACAACAATTATCTGACCATGTCAGCAGCAAATCTAATAATAGCATCTTTCTGTGAACTTGCAGAAAACTGTATAAAAACTGTAGGCTAAACCATGAAAAATCAGACAAACCTTGTACCTACATGCTTTGTCTCCTTGCTGCTAGTAATAAAGGGTGCCTTGCTTGAACCTAACATGCACTGATCTTTGTGTTTCTTTTACAGATTGGTCCCTCGAGCCGGAAACCCTCTCTTCACCTCGGATCTTCACCTCGGTGGCTGAAACCGTACGGGGAAGAAACCAAATCGGTTCTTCTTATATGTAAAGTCCTCCGACTGAATTGTCGTCAAAAGAGGCCAGCCACTTTCTGATCTGTGACTGAAGGACGGGTTTTCCGCGAATCGGCGATCAATAACGTGGGCTCAGGTAAGGTGAATCTACTTTTTTTCTGTTTCAGGATCAGGGACTAGATGTGTATTGTTTTTTGTCAGATTGTATTTTTCTTACAGTCAGGGATAGAAAAGGTACTGTCTTGTCATAGATCAGGAAAAACAGAATAAGTAGACTTTAGGTAGTCATTCTGAAGAGACTATAACAAAATCCATGGTACACGTTAAAACTAGAGAATCAAGGTGAAGTTATGTAACAATCAAAGGTAAAGGAAAATGGGTAATAACTGTACAAAAACACCCCGAGACCCACCGTTAATGGAAGATGCAAAATATATGCAGTCAGAGCACGCAGACGTTAGATACTTTTCAAAATAGGTTATTAAATACAAATTTGACGGAAAATTAGAAAAATCCTCACTCATCAAACTTATTAAACAACTCAAAACTGATTCTAAAGGTCAGGTAAAAAAGCAACGACAGTTAGGAATTCCCCAGTCACACAGGTGGCTGGAGGAAGTAAACCGTAGAGACCAAAAGAACAAGGATTTAAAGACAATGTTTTAGATAGGAAGGATAACAACCTAGTAATAGCATCAGCACCTCCGCCTCCCCCTCCCTTACCAGAATATGGAGCGAGTAGACAGGTTGATCCACCCCCACTATATCCTATGGTCACTGAGGATAGGGACGCTATAAAACTGAAACTAGCTAAAATAATGGATCCCATTGAAACTAGGTCAACAAAAGCAGGTAATCGAGAGTCATGGCAGAAATCTAAAGACACACAACCTGCAGGAGAAGAAGAAGAGGAAATATGTCCACTCATAGAAGTACCAAACCCTCAGGCAGGGCAGGATAATCAGGATCCAACCATCTTAGTATATAGACCGTGGACTCCGGAAGATATCCGGAAAGCTACAGAAGGGATTCCCCATCCGAAAATTAATTTTAGAAAATTTTCAGACGATTTACAAGGAATGAGGGTAAGTTATCATTTAAATGGGGAAGAAATAGAAAGGGTAGTTCGACAAATTGTAGGGTTAGATTGGTACATGATTTGTGGCAATTGGAATCCTCGTGATGCTGAACAAAAACCCCTTCCTCATAGCAGTGCAGATAAAAGGACTTACAGACCGCATCTCTGAAAAATGGAAACCTAGGGCAGACTGGATGTGCGTTAATCAATGCATCCAACAGGAGGGTGAGACAGTTGACCGATATTTCGCTAGGCTGCTGGAATGGTTTAACAACCACTGTGGGATGCAGGTCCCTTGAAGACCAAAAACAAAATTCCACATATGAACAGCAGTTGAAAAATGCATTTTTAAAAGGTAGTAGTGCACCTATAAGCAGTTTTATTACAAAACATATGGTTGATCATCGAACTAGCAGGCTACAATCACTACTCTAATATGCTAGGCATGCTGAAAGGCATTTCAATAGCAAAAAGAAAAAGAAGGCTCAAATATTTTCTGTAGAGGACGGAGCAGAAGTTTATGTAGTACACCCTGGGAAGAAGGGCAGGAAAAATGCACAGGAAGGTAGGCAGTCTGATCAACGATCAGAAGACTTTGAATGACGTAAAAAAAGGGGTGAATGTTTCAAATGTGGTAAAAAGGGACATTTGGCAAGGGATTGCAGGAAAAATCAGAAAGCAACAATGGAAGACAAGGAAGGTGAAGAGTGACTATATGATACTCAGGAATCATTAGAAGGGGCTAGTGCAGAAAGGACAAATGAGAATGTGAAAAGGGAAATGGAGGAAGTACAGGGAATTGATAACGGTGAAGTAGAAGATGAAGTACTAGACTTGGCTTTATTGAGCTTGGAGCTCTACTTAGCAGATACTAAACCAGAAGTTATACTTTCAGTGGAAGGCAGGGAAGTCACATTTTTGTGCGACTCAGGGGCATCACAAACCCTGATACACCCCTCCAAATTGCCAGAAAACTCAGAATCATCCGACTACACATTAGTCAAAGCAGCTAATGGGCAGCTATATCGGGAGCCCCTCTCCCGCAATATTACAATAACTGATCCTGTTTCGGGATTGACACAGAAAAGTAAGATTGTAGTTTCTGCAAAGTGCCCAGTGAATCTCTTGGGCAGGGATCTCATGCAGTTATTTGGCATAGCAGTAGTCCCAACCATGCAGGGAATGGAAGCACAGCGACAAACTGACACCTTTACGGTGCAGTCGGGGGGTGAAATATTTTATTGGTATAGTCAAGACTTGGTCACAACTGGTCCAGGGACTGTGACCAAGGAGCTGATGAACGTAGCCATCAGTAAGTTTCCCTGGCTCAACATTGATAAACAACACCCGTTACATTGTACCTTATATTTTTGTAATACACCAGGACCCAATAAGGAATATGAAGAAAGATTATTTAAGAATCATACAAATAGATTGGTACTGCGTAACCTGTATTGGGACACAGAAGGGAATAGTGTAGTCAGCTTTTCGCTGCCCCAGGAATTTTTAACACTTTATAAATCTAATCGATTGTCACATGTTAGCTTGACCAAGAATAAAAATATACAGTGGGCAGACCTAGGGGAGAAAGCCTCAAGATGGGAGAAACAAACTGGAACTGTCAGGACAGGGAACACAAGTACAGAAATTGAATTGGGTGATACAGACCAACCCAGCTGTGCACCTGCATTCTCTCGAAGACAGCTGATGGACATTCCTACTGAAGGAGGAAGAAAACGCCTTGCGAGATATACCAGAGACTCTCTGGTCAACAGGGAAATCAGATGTAGGACTTATCCGTATGGCAGGGCCAGTTAATATCACACCGAAATCAGCATTTAGACCACAGAAAAGATAATACCCCTTAAGGAAAGATGCAGAAGCAGGGATAAAACCTATTATAGCAGCATTACTTAAGGGAGAGGTGCTAGTGGAATCTCCCAATTCTCCGTGTAATACACCTCTATTTCCAGTTAAAAAAGCCAATGGAGAATGGCGTATGGTCCAGGATTTGCAAGCTGTGAATGACACAGTAGTACCAAGGGCGACTATAGTGCCAGATCCACACACTCTGTTAAATAACTTAAAACCTCAACAAAAATATTTTTCTGTGGTGGATATTAGTAACGCATTCTTTTCAATACAGATACACCCAGATAGCCAGTACTGGTTTGCATTTACATTTCAGGGAAAAAGATACACATATATGTGACTACCACAGGGATATTGTGAGAGCCCTATGATATTCTCACAAGAAATGTCAAGTAACTTGGCAAGGTTTAATCCACCAAAGGGTAGTCAGGTCTTACTTTATGTTGATGACATTTTGTTGGCGGCCCCCACCCTGCAGGATTGTAGGGAAGATACTGTAGCACTTCTACGATTTTTAGCTGCTGAGGGACATAAAGTAAACAAAGATAAGCTGCAGCCCTGGAGAAAACAGGTTAAGTACCTAGGATATGTGATATCCAAGGAAGGTAGAACTCTAGATGAAGACAGAAAAGTGGCAATCTTACAGGCACCAAAACCCACCACCAAGAAGGAAATGATGTCCTTCTTGGGATCAACTAATTTCTGTCAAAGCTGGTTTACAAACTATGCCTTGGAAACTGCACCCATAACTGATCTTATATATAAGAAGCCTATGGCAGCGCAGGAGTTGTTACAATGGACATCTGAGGCAGAATCTGCCTTTTGCAAATTGAAACAATTAACAGCATCCTCTCTAGTTCTGGGATTACCAAATTATCATAAATGATTTTTCCAGACTGTAGATTGCAAGCAGGGTTATATGACATCAGTACTAACACAACAACATGGGGATAAGCAATGCCCCATTGCTTACTATTCATCACAATTAGACCCAGTGGCATGGTCCTTACCTCACTGTGTGCAGGCAGAGGTTGCAGCAGCGATGGCAGTGCAAGCTTTGGCCTCAGTAGTCTTGTTCCACCCCCTCACTCTGAGGGTACCCCATGCAGTTGCGATTATTTTGCTACAAGAAAAGGTGGCATATCTTTCCCCTGCTAGGCATCTCTCCTACATGACTATATAGTTGAGACAACCTCATATGACAACTGAACGATGCATGACTTTGAACCCTTCTACTCTGCTCCCGACCCCTGCAGATGGCACACCGCATCGCTGCCTGCAGGTAATCGAGCAAAAGACATTACCTAGAAAAGATCTCACAGATGTCCCATTGGAGGATGCCGAGGTGACATACTACGTGGATGGCTCATGCAAAAGGGGTCCTGCAGGACATAACCTAGTAGGATATGCAGTAGTCTCTGATACTGAGGTTGTAGAAGCAAGATCCTTACCACACAATTTATCTGCACAAGCAGCAGAATTGATTGCCCTGACACGGGCATGTACTTTAGCAAGGAGTAAATGTGTAAACATTTTTACTGATATCCAGTATGCTTTTTCCACTGTACATGTGTTTGCACAACAGTGGAAAAACCGGGGAATGATAACATCTACTGGCAAACCTATAAATCATGCGCAGTTTATTTTAGATCTTTTAGAATCTATTCAGTTACCTCAGAAGGTGGCCATTTGCAAAGGTGCAGCTCACACCAAGCAACAAGATAGGATTTCAAAAGGTAATGCAAGAGCTGATACAGCTGCAAAACAAGTAGCTACAGAAGTATTTCTTTTAAATGAGGAATTACAACCCTCTGAAATTCTGAATCTGGATATGTTAAAAACAATGTAGACACTCACTATGCAAGCTGAAAAACAGCAATGGATAAAACGAGGAGCAATCCTCGAAAAGGGGTTGTACATCTCTAAGGAAGGGAAACCAATACTACCCTCTAATTTGTTCCGCTATGCGGCATTGTTGAGCCATGGGCCATGCCATGTCTCAACAGGGGGGATGATACAGTTGGTAAACCAGGTGTTCACAATGTACGGATTTACAAACTATTCTAAAAAAAATGTGTTTAATGTGTTAGATTTGTAACAAACACCATGCACAGGGGGCAATAAAGCCCAAGCAAGGGAGTTTTCCCACACCACCATATCCGTTTCACACTATCTGTATGGATTTCATAGAATTGAACAAATGTGAGAATAAGAAGTATTGCCTTGTCATTATAGATATGTTTTCCAGATGGGTGGAAGCCTTTCCAACCAAAAACCCAGATGCAGCTACAGTGGCAAAAGTACTTGTTAAGGAAATTATTCCTAGGTTTGGCATTCCAGAGAGAATCTATAGTGACAATGGTACGCACTTTGTAAATCAAACCATACAACAGCTGAGTAAGTTTTTTGGTATTTCTTTAAAAAATCATTGTGCATATCCTCCGCAGTCTGCAGGACTGGTTGAAAGACATAATGGTATACTGAAAAGCAAACTGAGGAAATTGATAGCTGAGACAGGGAAAACCTGGCTGTACTGTTTACCCCTGGCACTGTTGAACATGAGAACCATCCCTACAGCAAAAGGACTGACTCCTTTCGAGAAGCTGTATGGGAGGGCTTATTATACACCCCAGTGGAAACCTCTCATGTCATCAGACCAGGAAGCTGATTTTATGTTAGCTGAATATATGAAAAAGTTGTTGAGTTCTAAACATCTGTTGCAGTTTAATTCTGTTTCAGGTCAAAAACAAACCGAAACATCGGAAGTGGCAGTGATGCCAGGAGACTGGGTGTGGATTAAAATCGTGAAGCGAAAGAACTGGGCATTGCCAAAGTGGGAAGGTCCCTACCAGGTGCTTCTTTCAATACCTACTGCAGTTAAAATAGCAGAGCGAGCTTCATGGATACATCTGACGCACTGCAAGTTGGTGAAGAACTTTGGCCAATAGTTATATTCAGATGTGACCTTACTTGTACTCATCTTAATGGTGAGTAAACTCATTGTACCATACAACAGTAACCATATTGATATAGTCTGAGAATGAGAGAAAATGTGTTTGTTTTTCAAGGTTTTTGTAACTACATTTCTAGCAATTGTTGTCTACTGAGCCATGTCATAAAACACATCAGACTGACTTTGCAACCTTTCATAACAATCAAGGACAAGCAGTAGTGATGCCATAAATAATTCATATGCAACACATCAACAAATACCATCAAACCACCACCTCAGGTCAGTTGGTGTATACCTGCCTCTTCCGGCTGCCACTTCAGACACAACTGGGTGGATATTCCTAGCTACTGCGGACCTGGTGGCAAAACCATTTAACTCATACTTAAAAGCCACATACCCCTTGATGTGGACACAAGTCAAATCTGGCTCCAACTAGAGGAGAGCCGAGGCAGCTGAACAAGAACAAGAGGGAACACAATGGGTTTGAAGCTGTAAGGCTGCCTCTAACCACGCATGCCATGCCATCCCCCCAAATCAATGGCTTCACAAATCAATTCTGGGTTATGAAAGAAAAAAGTTAAACTTTGAATGATTTTTGAATAGCAACAACCATATCCAAATTAAACAAATCAAAACCCATGTTATTTAAATGAACATTGTCCAAATGATAGAAATCTGTCTCCGGTGCTGTGCTCAATCACCTGAAAACCAATGTGGCTAACAGGCCACTTCATTCTATGGTAGATAAAGTGCCTGGCTCTCTCAATGGGATTAGGCCTTCTAGCACCCTTCCAGTACAGTCTAGGGATGATGGCAGACCAAAAGAAAGCTACCTTTGGATATAGCTGCCACAAGTAGTCCATATCAGATAAGATTCGGCCAGCAGTATCTTCTAAGGAGTTTGACCCAGATCGTTTCCCCCAAGGTGAGCAAGGCTTCTTCCATGGTAATCTTATACTAGATTTCTCAAAACTAAAACCAACTAAGACCAAGTAAACCAAAAGAATAAACTGTCCAGCTACTATCAAAGGAACTGAGTAAGGCCTGATGTAGGCATCAGAGACCCGTCTTCCCATTTTTACTGACCTGCACAGAAGAGTGACTTTCCATGGCCAAGTCTGAGGTATGACCTATCTGAAAGGAATGGGATGAGTAACCATGTGGGTGAATTCCTTTCCCTGCCTAGGCCTGCCTGAGAAATGCATTAATCTCTGATATTTTAAAAGGCCTGCCTGAAGTCCACATGAAAACCAAGCCTCTCCTTTTCTCTAAGGGGGTAACATTAAATAGCAAACTGACCCAATGCATGGAACAAGTAACAAGCCCACTGGACTTGTCCAGGGGCACCTGCTGTTCTTTACCAACTTGATCAGTCTTGAATTTCTTTAAACAAATCATGACAAATTCCCTGTGGATGACAAGATCATGCCAATAAAGGTAAGGAAGTTCTTTGCCATGGCAAGCACCTGAATACAAAGAAGTGAACAAAGCAGCTATAGAGACAAACTAAGGAAATTCACCAATGATCCTGTAAAGACCTTGAATAACAAGAGGAAGTAGTTGTCTCCCAGTAGGTTTCCTGGAATCCTGGGAAGATCTCTGCTTGTTCTGTAGGCCCTTAGGTATCCTCCTATCAGCTTTCTGAACCATAATGCAACCACCCAAAACCCTCTTTTACATGGTGGGCTTACCGTAAGGCAATGAAATTAGCTAATAACAGCAGCACTGGGTGGAATCCTGCTCAATGATTATGAGCATAACTACCTCAAAACCCAGACACCAAATATCTCAGTTCTTGACCAGTGCCCTGGCTGACACCTTCTTTCTGATGGCAGCTAAAGCTTCCATCAAGTCCTTGTTAGGCATGTTATCAGCATCCAGTATGCATTTTATTCCCTCATTATCCACTAGATCAAAGATATCCAAAAACTCACCATTTCAAAATCTTATCTTTGACCTTGGTGGGAGCATGTGCTGTGATATGAGAGCCAGATGCTTTGGAATATGTAAAGCTAAGGGTAGCCATAGGGGACAATTGGGAATACAATCATCTGTTTGGGGTGGGACCTCCCTCTCTGAACCTATGACCTCCTCAGACCCTCTATGCAAATTGGTTAAAGAAAACTGTGCCACCTGGTCAACATCAGTAATTGCTCCCACTCCCGGACTCAAAGATATAGAGTCAGAAAAGTTTCTCTATAAGGCTAAGTCAAACAGTCTAACTCTCTTCTTCTTCAGCTAAAGAATTTATAAAATCACCTAAGCAATTATCAGCAGCTCGACCCCTACCACTAATATTCAGTCCTATAGACCCAACAGACACATTACCTTATGCTTCCATAGATATGTTGGATGAGCAGGAAGGGGTGACTTTATGGCCTGAAGCATTTCTGACCATCTTTTTCCAGGCCTCCTTAGGTGGAGCTGATGGTTCAGCTGTGCTCTCCTCCAAATTCAGTGAAGGTCATCGCTTGGAATTCTGACTCTGTTCACCAGTCTCCACTGTTTCTAAATCAATTAGCAAGGATTGCGCTTCCTTCGATAGATGCAACCATCTCTCTTTAATTGACTGCACCAGGGTTGAACCTGAAAGACAGAAGAAGTACCATAGGGAAAAAAAAGGGGGGGTTACAAACTAGATCACATGAAGTTCCAGTTAATATTAAAATATTGGATGCTTGGATGTTTTGCTTCTGTGAGATTCTAGAATGTAAAACCCTCAGGATGCTTCCCTCCTCACCCTTTTCTTGAAAAATTGCCACTGTGGCTAAAACAAGCTGAGCTGTTGTGGGGGTTCCAGAATGCCATGTCATATCCTACACAAACCACTCTGCCAAAACCAAGGATGTTTACAACCTGAAACCAAGAATGTATACAACATAAAAATCAAATGCTGAGGTAAACATTATATACTACCAGTTTTCCAAAGTGCCATGCCCGACTTAATGAAGTTTGACACTAGCACAACACTTTATTATAAAACCATTGTACCCAAGATACCATCATACAAATAATTATATAATACCATTTAAGGTACACTCAATCCTCACTAAAACATGAAAACAAAATTTGAGTGAATACGCCTTAGTCACCTTCCAAAACTTGCCCCCCCCCATAATAAATGAAGCTACATAAATGCAAGATGCAGCTACTGATCCAAAAATGCACCCCTTTACAACTGATACATCAATCCAAAAGGATAAAACAAACATGTCAGGAACAAATCCCCCCACTACTCAGGCACCCGCACCCAGTGTGCCCTTATTAATTAAAACATGTTTCAAACTAATAAAGTACACTAAACAACCCCACTGACATAAAGAAGCAAACTGCATGCAGCAAATTCATACATATTCCAACAGTCATAACTATGCCCTAACATAAAGTTTTAGCTGTAACACCCCTGTTTTAATGGTACAACATGCCAGGTATTTATTTATGTAATTAATAAAAGTCTTTATATGAGAAGAATGGAGGAGTTTGCCCTAGAGTAAAGCAGATAAGCCCTCTCCATAACTTACGGCCTACCACATGTGTGGCTGCTGCCAGCTGGCCAGTTCTCCATCCAAACAATGTGTGCTGATGGATTCTGCAGCCTGGAATAGCAGTACTCCATTAAATAGTAGTGCGCTACTGCACCCGCCACCCGATGATGACTTGCTCTCTTGGACAACGGGCCATTTCCATGGTAAGTTGTTCTTAATAGATTCTAAAGAAGTAGATTCTACACTCTGGGAACAGGAACACATCTGGAAATTGGAATGTTAAGTAGCAGCAAAGATTTAGAAAGGTTGAATTTATCTGACCATGATGCTTGCAAAAAACTGATTAATTTACTTTCAAAAAAGGGTGTAAAACCACTTTCAGCAAAATACAATATTCTTTGGAAAGGGGTAAGATCCCATGCACCCCATTTCTTCAGAATGGATCAAATGTCAATGGACAGATGTATAACAGTAGCACCAGAGATCATGAATAATAACACAATCCATCTAGGAGCCAATAGTAAACAACATGTTTAGTGACTTAATTGACCTTAGATACATCCTACAAAACACCTGGAAGATATTGTTATGTGAGCCGAACATTAAGACGGGCCTAGGGGTAGAACCTATTTTTTCATATAAAAGAACCAAAACTTTAAAGGCATTTTTTGAGAATAAAGACAATCAGTTCTGTTTAGCACCAGTAATTAATGTTTCCCAACCTAAAGGAATGCATAAATATGGTAAATGTGTGGTTGTCAATACATCTTTGAAGGTGAATCTTATAATTTTCCTCACTGCAACGTTAGAGTTTCCTTTACTAATGACTGTGTCTGCAATTCTAGCATGATAGTTTACTGTGCAGTTTGTTCTACCTGTTCATGTTTTTATGTGGGTAAAACTGTCCATAAATTGAGCGACAGAATAAAGGAACATTATGGGGCTATTAGGAACAAGGACCATGTCAACACTCTCAGTAAGCATAGCTCATTATGCAACAATTTTAGGTCTTTCAGGTTTTTTGTGTTGGAACATATTAAGATTTTCTTTGGAGACGCTGACTGCAAATTACAGCTTCAGGAATTGAAGTGGCAGCTGAGACTGAAGGCTGAATTCTTCCCAGGGTTGAATGAGTCCCTGAATCTGAAATGTGCCTTAAAATGGTTTCAATAACCCTACAGGTTTTAGTTTTGAATTAGTTGTATTCAATATTACTTTTTATTCACTATGTGATACACTGAAATGTATTGTAATACTTGGGCAAGTTAGGTTTCAAAGCCTTTTTCTTACTAATACTGTACAGATTTTCTGATTGGACATCCTAATGTATTTCTATTATTTAATTCATGCATATGTATTTTTGCTGTTGTGTTGTTGTTTACTATTGGCTCCTAGATGGATTGTGTTATTATTCATGATCTCAGGTACTACTGTTATACATCTGTCTGTTGACATTTGATCCATTCTGAAGAAGTTCCGATACAAATTAAAAGGAACGAAAGCTTAAGAAATCACTGTGGGCTGTAGTTATTATTTCCTTTCATATTTTTTATTTTTTAGTGTGTGGCAGAAGTTTTAGATGCATATTTTAATATTTCTTCTATATCATTATCGGTTTAACTAAACAACATATATATATATATATATATATATATATATATATATATATATATATATATATATATATATATATATATATATATATATATATATATATATATATATATATATATATATATAAATATGGGTCTACTTCATTTCACTGAAAACACACTTCACTGAAACTCATTTCTCTGAAAATCAGTTGCCTGAGCACAATTCACTGAAACCTCATTTGACTAAAACTCATTTTGTTGAAAGGTATATGCCCTGTTCCCCACTGTAGTGTGATCCTGGAGTTAGTATATATAGTAAGGGGGAGTGTGGGGGGCATAGCCCTCCACATTGGGGGGTGTGGTGGGCATAGTCCCCCACATAGTTTGGGTATATATTATCTTCTGGAAAGAGTTATTAATTCAACATGTAAGTATCCATGTCTATGGTTTCCAATATTTATCAATTGTTTGCTATATGTACATGTGTGTGTATGATTTGCTATCAAAATGTGGAAAACAATTTTCCACTTTTTGATCTAATTTGTTATCCGAATTTGGTAATACAGAATTTTCAAAATGTCAGAAATGGTAAGCACAGAATCGACATTCAAACACCAGAAGTTCCAATGTCAAAATTATGTGTTACTAGTAATGTTTTGGCAGGGGCAAGCCTCCCTGTACCCCCACACCCCCTGTATATTATATATTCCAACTTCAAGATCATACTACAGTGAGGAAAAGGATAAATTTCCCAATCCCAACTGTAGTGCGATCTGTTATCAGAACGTTGATCCCATATTAGTGAATGCACACAACCATTTTCTGATGAGGATTTGATCATATCTGGATTGGCATTACGAAAACTGGAAACTCACATTTGGCCATCCCAGTTTCTCATAAGTGCAGTTCCACATTTTGATAGTAAACTCTCTCTCTCTCTCTCTCTATATATATATATATATATATATATATACATATATATATATATATATATATATATATATATATATATATATGTATATATATATATATATATATATATATAAATTTATATATATATATATATATATATCTATATATATATATATATATATATATATACATATACATGTATATACACACACACACACACACACACACACACACACACACACACACACACACACACACACACACACACACACACACACACACACATATATATATAACTGCATTGTTGCACAACACTGGGAAAACATGCAAACTAAATAATCAATGAATTCACACAAGCGAACATTACAGCAAATGGGCTAGCTCCTATTGGTAGCAGGGTCTGTCAAATACCAGAATTTTTTTTTTTCTTTAAGTCTCAAGTTGATCAATGTAATCCTCCCAAAGGCGTGAGGTAGCTCATTCTAGTTCCTGCTAAGGCTTAACTTCTCCTAACTACCAAAACACACTTTTACAGTGTTAAATCCTGCTTCAGTTATATTAAAAAAATGATACTACAGTTCTAAGCCTGCCTACTACTATTTTTGTAAAAATGTTCACCTTCTAGTCTTAGGTTGCTGTTACCCTATGGATATTAAAAACTCAAATATGTATTGCAATTTGAAGTGGATTAAATTCTTAATTGTACCCATTGCAGATACTTTCTTAAGTGATAACTGATATATAAAAATAAACTTGGAAGTACATAATTGCACACTGCCACAGATGGCCATAGTGTCACATTTTAACATTAAACCACCCTGCAAGATATACAACGTAAAGCTTCATGTTCAAATAAAAAGATCAGTACTGAAGGTTATACCTCCTTGCTCCACATACCTATTCCAAAGTCTTGAAAAAATGGTAATTTATCTTTTTTATCTATCAGTAAAAGAACGTATCTCTAGCAGGTAACATTGACAATGACCAAGGCCCATCTTTAGTAAATAATCCTTTAACCATATGTATAAATAATATCCCTACAGCTATTAATACTTTTGTTGCAAACAGAAAAAAATATAAACCTAAATATCTCTGTCCAACTGCAAAACAGGAGTTATATAATACAAATCATCTCTCTATTTCAGCTGTAGGCATTTTAACCTTCCTTCCAGTTCACTATGTACTTGTAATGCCTATAAAAGATTTAAACCTTTTGACTTCAGTGCTTAGAGCATCAAAAATAATTTGGACATCTTGGAAGCCTAGGCTGTTCAACATATGACAGCCATTCCTAAAATCTCATAAATGTAGCTTAAGCAAAGTGTCTATCCTTTTAGACACACACACACGCACACACACACACACATATATATATATATATATATATATATATATATATATATATATATATATATATATATATATATATATATATATATATATATATATATATATATATATATATATATATAGGTATATATATATATATGTATAGATATATATATATATATATATATATATATATATATATATATATATATATATATATATATATATATATATATATATATATATATATATATATATATATATATATATATATAAATATATATATATATATATATATATATATTTTTTTTTTTTATACATACCTTTTATAGCTTGTTCTGGAAAAAAAGATCTGGAAGGAACACTGGATGTTGGACAGTATTCTTAGTAAAGAAGAACCATAATTACACAATTTTTCTTTTGGGTAAAAACAATGACCTACTTGAAGATACCTATAACTGGCTCATTATGTATTTCCTGATTAGCAATAAAATAAAATAAAATTCAATATAGCAGTAATTTGCATACCCCTTTCTTAGAAATTAATACCATAGAGAAAACACTGAAGATAGCACCAGTAGGACACTTTATAACAACAGACAATTGTAACACTGTTTTAACATACATTTACTAGGTCCTGCAACAAAACTTTTTTGTTGAATATGACTCAATGGACTGACGTAACAAATACCCACTTCCCGCTACACCTAAGTTTATTACAAATAGGCATTCACTACAAAAATCTACCAAATATCATACTAAGCAAATACCCTAAATATCCATTCTTTTATTAGCACCACATTTCAGTTAAAATCACTAAACAACCTTCCTCAAACGAAAAAGTGGTAAGTACAAGAGGCTTCCTAGACACAAAAAATCTGAACTGTTAACAGAATTTTAGAGCATGGACTGCTCTAAAGTATATCTGTGCACCACTTCAATACACTCCTGAATGTATTAACTGAGAAACTATTTCCACTTACCACTAAAATAATTTGGGGGGTAGGGATTACTCCATGGAATAAGAATCGAACTTAAGAGTACTGTTTAAGCAGAGGTTGGAATAAATGTAGGCAAACCAAATATGCTAGTGACCATCAAGCATTTACAACTTTATGTCATAATAATGTAACTTGGAAAAAAGAAAAGAGACAAAATCTACACACCCCTGATCAAAATGAGAAATTATGGTCACACATCCCATCTTTTCTCTGCAGGACTGCAACAATTGTAGCCAAGCTCCATACTTATACCCATGGTCTCTCCCTTACTGTGGATATTGAACTGCAACAATTAAACTTGTACTTATAACATCAACCTCTAAAATCTCCCTCAGGTAGAATGCTGAGGATTTGAAATCCATGTTCATATTTGGCATGTTTAAATATACTTGAGAAAATCCTATACTGTCAAATTACAGAACATATAAATAAATATGTCCTTGTCATTGTTTCTTGATATGGTTTCACAGAACGTCATAATACCTTTTAAGTAACATATATTGTAACAGATAATATTTATTCAACTACAGAAAGAGTAATCTTGCAGGTGATATTTTCAATGATATAAACAAGCATTCAAGAATATGGACCAAAAATGCTTTTTCTTAAACTCAAACGAGTCTATATTACATTATTGAACTTTTAAAAGTTCGAACGTCATATGGTCAACACCATATGATCGAACTTTTAAAAGTTCGAAAATGTAATAAAAAAACAAACCAAAGAAAAACCCTACCTGAACAGTTTAAGCAGGGTGGAAAGCACCCCTGCACGCCCTACGTGGGGGGCTGTACCCCCCCCCACTCTTTAAATATACCAACTTCAAGATCGCACTAAATTGCAGAAAAGGGAACTCTTCCCATTCCACACTATGGAGATCTCCATTCAAACGTTCATACTTTTAAAGTTCGATCATATGGTGTCGACCATATGATGTTCGAACTTTTAAGAGTTTGACAATGTGATATAGACCCTTAAACACAACTGTCCAAAAACTAGTAAAGCAACTACTCAGACACAGGGCATTATATATTTGGAGTGGCACTTTGAAACTTGACATTGATACCCTTATTGCTGGTTTTCCACAAGCACCTATACTACATACTGAATTATTTTTGATTTTTATTAATAATAGTACATCTGATATTTCTTCCAGTACTATAAACCTGTGCAAATAATATATGTATAGCTGACCCCAATTACAAGGTTGTACAAAAAACTCACAAAACTCACAAACAGAATGAATTATCATTACCATTACTCATTCATTGATATCCTGTCACTGCCTATTTAAGTGGTACATTTTGGAATATATTCTGCTTAAAACCTCAGCTTTAGCCAGCTAAGATCTAGTTCTATTTAACTGGAAGTATAAGAGAATTTAAGTACCTTTTATCTGCACTTTTTTCAAATAATACAGCATTTTAATTGATTTATTTGTGTTGCATTGAATATTAACTGAACTGGAAGTTTTGACTCTGTTTTTTCAGTTAGTTCCCCACCTACCCTCCCTGTTTTTGTTTTGGTGTTAATCTTGGTGGTTTTGAAACTGCCCGCCCCTCTTGTAAATTTGTGTTTGGATACTCCTTCTGGGCCCATCTCATTTGCTCACTCAACTGAGTGCAGTGAGATCATATTCTGATTTCAGGCACTCATACTGTGTACAAAGAGAGCATCTGGGAAAGAAAAAAAAAATTGTGCTTGTTTCCTGTCTTTCCTGTAAGTGGTCTAGACTGTTTGTAGGCTTCTGAGCCCCCAGGCCTTTCTGTGTTGGAGGGAAGCCTTCTAGCTTAATTTTGTTTCTTAGAACTAGCCAGTTTTCTAGTTTCAGCACTCAAATCTGTTTCTTTGAACTCAGCACTTGCTCAGAACTCGTTGAAAGCACTAAACAAGCTGCAAATTACTACAGCACTCAGCTTTCCTCACTTGTCTAGAGGAAAGCAGTTTTTAGTACTTAATAAATAAGCACCTATCCAGGCATGTCTAAGGATCAGTTCCCGGTGATTTCTCCTGTCTACCTGATGAATCTGGGCATCTTGGGGCAATGCAGCAATTGTCTCATGTACACAGACAACCCTGTCCTCCTACCACCCAACACTACACCCTGTGAGAGATGCACTTATATAGCCAAACTGGAAGCAAAGCTCTCTTCACCCAAGACTGGACTAGACAGTCAACAGGAGAAGGTAAACACTTGTACCACACCACACTCATCACATAGTCCCTCAAAATCTACACCAGCAAAACACACACATAGAAACACAAAACACACACCTACATTCATGGAGGCTCTCAATAAAAACCTGCCTAAGCATCAAGGACCTCCAAAGCAGAAACACAAGCAAACTCCACCCCCCAGCACAACCCAAATGACACATAACCCACAAACTCAGTGTGCCACTCAACCAGAGCCTATAAGGCATAACAACGCACTCAACACTCTAGTCATAGATGACTCTATAGTCAGGCACACTGATGTTCCACTCACCAGGCTAAACAAAGAGAAAGTTACTGTCAGCTGCCAGTCAGGTGCTAGGATCCGGTACATAATGCACGCACTCAGGTCACTCCACAACAAGTACAAATATGACACTGTCATTGTCCATGTTGGTGTGAATGACCTGAGAAGTACCTCCCTGGACTACATGAAAAGAGACATGGAGGAGCTCTCTGATCTTGTAGTCCAGGCAGGTATTCCCCTAGTCCTGAGTAGCATCCTGCCATCATCCAGAATGATACCACAGTACAAGGACAAAATGATTGACTTCAACAATTGGCTAAGCTTCTGGTGTCATTCTAAGGGGATCCAGTATTTGTCTGCCTTGGACGACATGATCAACAGACCACGATGCTTTGCCAGAGATGGCCTGCACCTATCGCCCTTAGGATTCCGGATACTGGCTAAGGCTCTTGCCATCCCTATAGTGCCTTTCTAGGCAAGGTCCAAATGACAAATTCACCACTGTAACAGGTACAAGCAAGCAAAATCTGAGGGTAATGCTACTCAATGCTAGAAGTCTAAAAAATGCACTCACTCGAGGCACTCCTTAAAATGGAGAACATCGACATTTGTGCAGTGACAGAGACCTGGTTCAAAGCTCCAGAGAGCACCCCTGCATTACCAGGCTATAATTCATACCACACCTTTCGGCTACCAAACCAGGATTGAAGCACTAAAGGTGGAGGCGTGTCCATATTCATTAAGGATATCCACACCTCCAGGCTAGTTGCACAGCATAATGCATCCGAGATTATCCAAGTGCAGCTAACTCTGGGTAAGACCGCAATTCAAATTGTAGCTTGCTACAAACCCCCACCATGCCCCAGGATTCCCACTCCTCATTTCTTGATACACTGGAAAGTATTAGGGTACAGCCCAACACCCTAATAATAGGTGATTTCAACTACCTCACCATTAACTGGGAAAACTACTGATGTACCAACTCTTTTGCTCAACGTTTTCTGGAATTCATAAATTCCAATGCCTTGTATCAACTTATTCACACCCCCATCAGGGGCAGCAATATCCAAGACCTGGTCATTACCAACATGTTCCACACCAGAGGTCAATTCCTCGTTGGTCAGATCCGACCACAATCTAATCACCCTAGACATCCACATCCCGCCCACACCCCCAGTTAGGGAAACCACTGTAAAAAACTTCTCCAGAGCCATTTCTTAAGACAGAAGTGGCAAACTTCATGACACCCATGCAGATTGACAATCGAGGTATGACTGCTGAATCCTGCACAAATGCACTTTATAAGCACTTACACGAGTGCATGGATCATGCTATCCCTAACAGAACCAATATGCTATCCTCCAAAAAAAGGAAGCCAATCTGGTGGTCCTCTGCCATAAACAAACTCTACAACAGAATAAAGAAACTGTTGCAAAAACGAGTAAAATCCCATGACTGGAGGAACTCCCTGGTCAACCTCAGTAAGAAGCTGAGATCCCTCATAAAATCCTCCAAAGCTAGTTATGAAAACAAAATTGCCACTGACTCTAAAGACAACCACAAAGCATTCTATAGCTATGTCAAGAATCTCAATGGCAACACTCAGATCTGCTCTGAGTTACAGCACAATGGCACTAAATATACAGAACCAACTGATATTGCCAACATCCTGGCAGATAGGTTCAGTGCTAACTTTACCCCTCTCTCACCCCCTAGAGGGCCCATCTCTATACCGGAAGAATGCAAAGTTCCTGTAATCACAACTGCACAGGTGAAAAACACACTCTCCAAAGCCAAGAACACAGCATCCATGGGACCTGACAATATCCCAGTCTGCGTTCTACATGAACTATAGAATGAACTGCCACCCTACCTAAGTACCATGTTCAATCATAGCCTCACCTCAGGCTTTGTGCCCACTGAATGGCACATCATGATGGTTATCCCACTCCACAAAGGGGGAGCCACGACGGACCCCGGGAACTACTGCTCCATTAGCCTGACGAGCCTGGTCTGCAAGGCCATGGAACATATCATCATGGAACTCATAACTAAAGACATTGGTAATCTCCAAACTCTGGACCCTACCCAGTTTGGATTTGTAAAAGGCAGATCATGTCTCCTAAACCTGATTGACTTCTTTGAAGCAGTCACCAAAGCCATAGATGAGGGTAAGGTGGTTCACACAGCTTATCTAGATCTCGCAAAGGCTTTTGACACCATCCCCCACTCTGGAATTATAGATAAGCTCACTAAACTAGGTATAAATCCCTATGTCACAAGATGGGTTGCCAACTGGCTCATGGACAGAACCCACACTGTGAAAGTAGCAGACTCCAAATCCGACTTCAGACCAGTGACAAGTGGAGTACCACAGGGTTCAGTCCTGGGTCCTCTCCTGTTTGGTATCTACTTCCCTGAAGTACAGGCTAACACAGAAGGTCTTTAGCTAACAAAGTTTCAGATGACTGCAAACTAGGAGCCATAATCGAAACTCCTAACAATGTGGACATACTACAAAAGATCCTCACTGAGACAGATGCCTGGTGTCAAAGCCATGGCCTGAAGCTCAATGCCAAAAACTGTATTGTCATCCCCTTTGGTAAATACTCTGTACCCATGAACTACCACATAGCTGGTAGTCTATGTAATGCCGAAAATGTGATAAGAGACCTTGGGACACAGGTGGACAGTAGTCTCTCCTTTGATAATCACATTGCCACAGTGGTCAGGAAATCCTTCTACGTGGCTCACCTCAACACAAAAGGTTTCTCTTCCAGAAAAAAAGAGGTCATTGTTCCCCTCTACTCATCCCTCATTAGACCCATTATAGAGTACAACTCCCCTTTTGGTATGTACCTCACAAGACATCTACAACAACTGGAAAGGCCACAGAAATACCTCACAAAGAGGATTACTGACCTCAAACAGATGCCCTATGCAGACCATCTCAAAAAACTCCAGCTTTACTCTGTCGCATATCGCTTGCTCAGAGGTGATCTCTGCCTAACATACAAAGCTATGTCAAACCCAGAGCTGTTGGACATGCTCCACTTAAAGAAATCCCAATCCCTCCAAGCTACATGCTCTAGGGACCTAAACCTTGTCACCACAATAAACAGAACATGCTGGAGGGATAGATTCCTGTCCCACAGACTTCCCATACTCTGGAACAGACTACCTATCTATGTCAAACAGAGCTCTTCATTAGCACTCTTCAAGAAATATCATGATGATTGGATGGAAAATAGGAAATTCACCCCAGAGGTCACTTCTGTGGCTCTGCTCGACAGGGACACAGGAAAATAATTTTCTTGGGTGGCGAAAGCCAGAGTACATTTTTGGCTAGGCTTATATAGACCCTAGGGTCAATAGCCTAGTACCTACCTATGAACCTATGAACCATTTGTAAGTCATTTATTAGAAGTAACCTTACTCTTAATATTACAAAAACTGCCATTTAGAATTCATCATAAACATAAGGATAGCAATCCTTTACACATAATTGACCCATACAAAAACAAATCTTCACATGTATGAACCTGCTCTAACATGTATCCCTCTTACTCAACACTTTACTGACAAAATGTCAGGAGGTAAAAGGTATTATGACCTCTCAGGGCCACATTAGATACAAACAATTGAGAAATGAGGCAAAAAAATACACTATGCTAGACAAACAAGCCTACTATTTCAATTTACAGAAAAGCCACCAAAATCAACCACAAAAATTCTGGTCAGGCCTTAATGAACTGCTCCATCCAGGTAAATCCTCAACCCTCACCCCCTCAACTACCTGGCATCTACCCCCTAAAAGCATAGCAGAGGTCTGTAATACTTTCTTTACAGAAGCAGTTCAGTCCCTAGCTAATAACCTACCTCCCAACACCTACAACACCACCTCACCCACTCTGGAACATATACTTCCCTTCAAATTTGATCCTATCCCCACAGACTATATTAAATCCCTACTTAAGAAACTCAAACCCTGGCAACAGACTTACTCCCTGCAGAATTTCTACAAAAGGCCGCAAATGAAATAGCATAACCTATCTCCATCTTAATCAATTGTACTATCCACGAATCCTATGTCCCCTCCAACTGAAAAATCTCCCACATTATTCCACTTTACAAATGGGGCAACTCCACTGAACTCTCAAACTATAGACCTATAGTCTTCCTATCTCCCTTAGCCAAAATAATGGAAAAATATATACATAAGCAAATTCTAACTCACCTTATCCAGAACACTCTCCTAGCCCCATCCAAGCACGGATTTAGACCTGCCCATAGTACCACTACAGCACTTTTCTCCTTCTCTCACACAATAAATCAAAACCGTAATTACAACAAGCTCTCCTCAGCCCTATTTCTCGACCTATCCGAAGCATTTGATATGGTGAATCACCACCTACTCCTAGACACACTAAAATCTCTCAGCCTAAACAACCTAGTAATCAATTGGTTCCACTCTTACCTGCACAGCAAACAACAAGCTGTATTATGGAAAGACAATCTATCCCCCCTTCTACCAATCACCCTTGGTGTCCCCCAAGGATCCATATTACACCCCCTCCTTTTCTCCATATTCATCAATGACCTACCCAAAGTTATCCCAGATGCAACATGTATTCAGTATGCAGATGACTCTACCCTTATCTGTTCTGCCACCACCCCCTCAGAACTACAATCCCTATCTCAAATCACCTTCAACAAAGTAGAGGGCTGGCTCAATAATCACTGTCTCCTATTGAATCCAAATAAAACCAAACTACTACTTTTCTCCCCTACCCATAAATTCACATCACCAAATATTACAATCTCATCCAATAATGGCACCATAATCTCTCCAGAACTGTGCACAAAACTTCTTGGTGTAATAATTGATAATAATCTGATGTTTGACCCTCATATAGACAAAACCATTAAAACAGTTAATAAAAAACTAGGCTCCTTGTATAGGATTAAATAATTCCTAACCCCACTTGCCAGAACTGCCATAGCTCAGACACATCTCCTGTCAACCCTTCTCTATGCCTCACCCATCTTCGTAAACCTAAGCAAGTCAAACCGTAACAAATTTACTAGCTGCTATAACAATATAGCTAGATTCGCCACAGGCACAGCCTACAGAACCCACCACTGTCAAAATCTTCAAACACTAGACTGGCTAGAACTGCCCAATCAACTCCAGTGCAACCAATTCATAGTTATTCATAAAATCCTCTACCAACCTAACAGTACACCCATTCTGACAACTATTATAACTCCCTACAGCAACCTAGCATCCCTCCGCTCATCCAACAAAATGCAAGTACAATCTTCCAAAGCCAACAACTCAGCCGGTGAATCATTATTCTCCAACTCTGCTGGAAAAAAATGGAACTTGCTCCCCCCAGATCTTACCACTACATCCTCCTTACCCCAATTCAAAATATCCCCAAAGAAACACCTAAACAGACATTGGCTATGTCCATGTCTAAACCCAAACTTACCCAATAAAAACACAACTCAAGTAGGTAAAATACACAAGAATAATAACTTCCTTAACCTATATAAATAAACTCTCTAAACCTCACCTACCCAGACTATATACACTTCTCAACAACCTTTAGACCAATATTAGCTAAACCTAACCTACCCAGACTACATACACTTCTCAACAACCTTTAGACAAATATTATAAGGATGTTATGTTATACTAACCAGTCTAATGCTATGTTTTTAACTGTTCTATAATAACTTGTCATCCTAGCCATTCTAAGGCCATAATTTTAACCCTTCTACAGCTAATTTCTAACAACTCCCCTTCTTAACTAACCATCGTTTTCTCCTGTTTGTCATCCTTTACATCAATTTGTGTAACATGTCATTCTATACACTCAAATGCTTTGCAATGCTTTCTGCACAATTTCATACTATAAACCTACAAAGATGCTAAACTTCAATGTAACCATGTATATATATAATCACTTTTTTAAATTTTTACATTTTTAAATTTTCAGTGTAAGCATGAATATCGATTGTCATTTTTTTTTTTTTTTTTTTTTGCACATGTGGAGCTTTTCTCCCCAAGCTTCCACTGAAAATGGACATGTATCCAGTCGGACTCTCCCGGTTAACAAATGTAAAATAAATAAATAAATAAATAAAATCAATTTTAAATCTGTTACAGTATATTAAACTGTCTTATGCAAATCAAGACATACCTTTCCAGTTAGCATTCTCATCCCATGTAAAGAACCTTTTCCCCATATAATTGCATTAAACTGTAGTATAAATACCACAAACATCTAAACTACCTCTGATAACATTGCTGCTTATCTCTTGAAATAACAAGACCACCATTCATAACTGCTAGAACCTTTTTAACAAGCATTACTACCTATCAGTAGCAAGTAACCTTCACACTAAATGCTCCCAGCTTTATCTTTGTGACAAACCACAATTATTTCCACAGTTTCCACTGTCCCCGGTTCTGTCAGTTTGCAGGAGAAAAATAGTCCAGCAGAATGGTGTGGGGGGTGAATTATCTACTAAAGTAGACTAAAGTACATTCAGTGATTCAGCAAGACAAAAAAAAAAAAAAAAACAGGCAGAGTTTGCAGAGAAAATAATAAAACGGCTAAATAAATGGAGTGAAAAGTGGTGTAATAGGGGACAGGTGGTGTTGAATGATGAATGAAGGCATGATGGCAGTTTAATACATAGTTTATTGTACACAAAACATAGCAGCTTCTGCATGCACATTCTACAACTTACACATGCTCAGTACAACTGGCTTAATACTACCCCCAACCTGCAATGTTCATTAAACTACAGGGTCTGATGAGGTACAGAAAGCATAGCAGGGCACACTGTTCTACATCTTCCTTCTTTAGTTTGTGTTTATTGAAAACACATGCACAAATCTGCATTGACATTTCTTGAGATACATTCAAGATACATTCAAGAATTAGGCACTGTATAATCAATTTAACATTGGCTATCTGACTACAAATGCAATTTACATATCTAGGATTAGATTTCCAGACTCTTCTTTCCCTTGTCACATACATATTTTGAGCATTATTAGAAATACAATCTGGCTCAAGAGATTTATTTGACATATTAACATCATTTGAGTTATCAGAATTATACGAACAAGATTGTCCACTTTCTAGAACTTGATCAGTTAGTGATTTAGTCTCTGTTGTGGCTTCGGCTCTGGGATAGGTAAAATGTCTGCAATTTCTTCTGTAATCAACACATTCAGACTGAATTATGTAAGACCTTGGTTCAACACAAATGTCTTTTACTTTTCCCATGCGATCATGACCTTTCACAGTTTGCATTCGGACAACTTCATCTTGCAATAATGGTCGAAGAGGTTTGCTGTTTTTTTCATAGTATGCCTTTTGCTAATAATGTTTTTTCGATGGTTGAGCTTTCACTACCTCATTGCTGTTTGTAGTTGGCATGAACACCTGTTTGTTGATTGGAAGAGTTGTTTGTGTTTGCCTTGACATTAGTCTTTGAGCAGGTAAACCAAGCATCTGGTCATGAGGAATGTTTCAAAGATTCAGTAAATTAAGAAATACATTGGTTCTTTCCTGTTTGGAGTTTTCCATCAAGTTCTTTGTATTACGAACTGCAGTTCAGCTAAACCATTAGCTTGTGGATATTCTGGACTACTGGTTACACGAACAAAATCTAAACATCTAGCAAATTCTTTAAAACATTGACTAGCAAATTGTGCACAGTTATCTGATATGACTTTATGCGGACTTCCATGAACTGAAAAATGTCTCTTTAGTTCTGTGATCACAAGTTATGAAGTAAGTCAACTTTGAACCAACCAGAGTATGACTCAACTAGTACCAGACAGTGTTGACCATTCCATTCGAAAATGTCTACAGCAACTGTGGACAATGATAAATCAGGGATTGGGTGCAGGTGAAGAAGTTCTCTCTGCTAATGTGGTTTACTACTACTGCAAACTGAACAGGAAAGTGTCTCTCTTTCAATATCTTTGGACATTGAGGGCCAAAACACAATACTTCTTGCCCTACTTTTAGTTGAATCAGTGCCTGAGTGACCTCTGTGCAGGACTGTTATGTATTCCTTGTGCACTAATTTAAGAACTACCACTTTTGGACCTTTCATAATGATACCGTCTTCCACAATGAGGTCACCTCTGTATGGGAAATACTGTTGAATTTCAAGTGGCAAACTTGTCTGATGTGTTGGCTGGCCTTGCTTAATAACATTACACAGCTTTTGCAGAACTGTATCTTCAGCAGTATGGCTTCTTAACCCATCAAGCCATGATGATGAAATGCATTTAAATTCCATAACTTCAAAATCTGCTGTCTCATTTTCATGCTGCTCAGACATCTTTCTGGGAGCTCGAGACAAAACATCTGTAAGATACATATGTTTTCCTTTGTTGTAGACTATATTGAAATTGTATTTTTGCAATTTTAACATCATACACTGCAATCCTGCTGGAGCGACACATATTGGTTTGTTCAAAATTGTTACCAATAGCTGATGATCTGTTTGGATCTGAACTGGTTTTCTGTATATATAGTCAGTGAATCTGGAACATGCAAACACAACTGCAAGAAGCTCTTTCTCTATTTGTGCACAGTGCATTTCTGTTTGTGTCAAAGCACGAGATGCATATGCAACTGGAACTTGAAGACATACTACACCAAGACCATGTTATGAAGCATCACAGGTGAGAGTCACTGGTTTACGAACATCATAGTATCTCCGTGTTGGCAGACTGGAAATTCTCTTTTTCAAAGTATCAAATGCTTCTTGATGCTGTTATACCAAGACCATTTTATATCTTTGCGTGTTAACTCACATACTTTTGCTGAAAGCTCACTAAGATTAGGAATGAACTTCCCCAAATAGTTAATAATATCTAGGAAACTCTGTAAAGATGTGACATTCTGTGAAACTGGCGTTTTATTGATTAATGTTACTTTCAATTGATCAGGTTGAAAGCCTGAACATGTGAATGTGTGACCAGCATAAGCAACTTCTTTCAATTTGAATTGACATTTCAAAGGATTCAGCTTGAGGTTGACCTCACATGCAAGATCTAGAACGTTCCTGAGGTTTGTGCTATGTTCTTTTTCTCCATTGCCTCCGATGATAATGTCATCAACTATAATGGCACAAGGATATCCAGCAAATATCTGTTCCATGGCACGTTGGAATACTTTGCTGGCAGAACTGATCCCAAATGGCATCCTTAAAAATATATATCTCCCAAATGGTATGCTTAAAGTTGTTAATAAAGACAATTTGTTCTCCAATGAAATTTGCCAAAAGATGTTCTTAGCATGTAGAACTGAGAAAACAGTGGAATGTGGCATTAATACTACTACCTCCTCTACTCCTCTACTGTACACATTGGGTGATGAGGACGTTTAAGAGCTTTATTTAAGTCATGAGGATCAATACATATTCAAATATATGAGCTTTTCTTATGGGCCACTACCATAGACAATACCCATTCAGTACGTTCTGCCACAGGAGTGAGAACACCAGAATTTACCATTCTGTATAATTCTGCTTTAACGTTACTCTGCATTGCTACTGGAATCTTGCATGCTGGTCAAACAACTGGATTTACCTCATAGTTCAGCTTCATGGAATATGTAACTGGAAGCTTACCAAGTCTGCCTGTGAAGAGATCAGCATACTCTTTGAAAATATGTTGTGAAAAACTATGATTTTCATTCATACTTAAATGATCAACTTCTTTACGGAGTGAAATCAAACCCATATGTAGGCTGTCTTCAAGGCCTAGTAATGACTGAATGCCTCTGCGAACTACACAGAATTGCAAGCCATAGCTTTTGCCTGCAAAATGGCAAGAAAGGACTACAGTGCCATCCGTCTGAATTTCTTCACTACCAGAAGCAACCAATTTTGTACACTTCGTAGAGTCAAAATACTCTCCAGCTTTTACTTTTGCATAAACTTTTACTGACATGACATTGCATGAAGATCCAGTATACACTCTGAGGTCTATTGATTTCCCATTAATTTGCACAGTACAAAATATTTCACTCTTTGCTGACATGCATGAATTTACTGTGTTAACTGTTACTCCAACCATAGAAATGCCATCAGCATAAAAAGATTCATCACTGACATTCAAGCTTGTCAGTCTCTATTTAATTCACTGCTTGCTTCGGATTAATCTTACTATTAGCCAGTGCTGATTTGCAAAACTTTGAAATGATTCCACTTTTTGCATTTATGAAACTGCCGACGATAAACTAAACACTTTTCTTATTTGGATCTTATTTGGATTCATGACTGCCCCCCACAACTGTGACAATTAACAGTAGGAGGTAATGAGATAACATTTTTTGGTTTACACTTATGAGGCTTTGTTGTCTTAAATTTTTGTTGCACACTGTTGACATTTACAGCAGCAGTTTCAGCAAGCATATTCATATGTTTTTCTGTGAGCTCATGTATCTGACAAATTCAATAGCTTTGCTCAGGGTTAGTTCACTATCATGGAGTAAAATTTTCCTCACTGTATCATTATTTATACCACACACAAGACGGTCTTTTATTAAATCATCTTGCAAATTCAGAAATGTACATGTTTTTGCTTTATTTTGTAAATCAGTAACATGTGCTTCAATAGTTTCACCATGCTTTTGATTTCTTGTGTTAAATTTAAACCTTTCCATCATTATATTTGTCTGAGGGTTACACAGTTCCTTGAATTATGTTTTAAACAGTCTGGGTCTTCCTGTGTCTCTGCTTGAGCAATAATATGGCAATTTTCTCCCTCAACCACATACACAGCAGGTGCATGTACAAAAGAACGTTCTCACTCAATGGTCTCTGAACCAGCTAAATTGAGAAATATAAATGCTTGAGAGCATGAATCTTTATCAGAATGTACAGCCACTTTGAAAATATCATATTCTTGTTCAAACACATGCCAGTTCTCTGCAACATTGCCATCAACACCAAAGGTTCAGGTCTGTAAAATCCATCTGACATGCCTTATACACTTTTTGGTTTACAAAATTTGTTGACATGCCATAAAAGTAAATGCTAGTACCTGTAGCACTTTAAACATTCATTGCACCATGTAGAGGCTTATGCGACTTGCTACGTACATTCATTGCAGTTTGAAGAGATTTGTACAACTTTGGACATTGTGTTGCACTTTGAAATGACTAAAACAGCTTTTGGCACATCGTTACACTTCGCAAGACTTAAACAACTTCGAATCTGGCTTCTGACACCATGTTGAATGACGAGGGGTGGCAAGAGCCTTGGCCAGTATCGGGAAGCCCAAGGGAGACAGATGCAGGCCATCTCTGGCAAAGCATTGAGGTCTGTCAATCATGTCATCCCAGGCAGACAGATACTGGATTCCTTTAGAATGACACCAGAAACTTAACCAGTTGTTGAAATCAATCATTTTCTGCTTGTACTGTGGTATCATTCTGGGTGATGGTATGATGCTGCTCAAAGCGAGGGTCATACCTGCCTAGGCTACATAATCTGAGAGCTCCTCCATGTCTCTTTTCATGTAGTCCAGGGAGGTATGTCTCAGGTCATTCACACCCACATGTACAATGACAGAGTCATATTTGTACCTGTTGTTGAGGGACATGAGAGCAGGCATTATGTGGCAGATCCTGGCACCTGACAGGCAGCTGACTGTTACTTTCTCCTTATTCAGCCTAGTGAGTTGGGAAATTAGTGTGCCTCACTATCAAGTCACCTATGACTAGTATGTAGGGCATGCTGTTTTGCCTTAGGGTCTTTGGTTGAGTGGCACACTGTTTAGGAGAGTTATATGTCTCATGATTAGTGTTGTGTTGTGGTGGTCGAGTGTGTTTCTGCATTGGAGGTCTCTGCTGTTTGGGAAGATTTTTATTGAGAGCCTCCGTGAAGGTGGGTGTGTGGTTTGTGTTTTTATGTGAAGGCAATACTGGTGTGTTTTGGAGGACTATGTGTTCCATGTGGTGTGGTGCAAGTGTTGACCTTCTCCTCTTGACCAGCTATTCCTTTCTTGGCTGGAGAGTGCGTGGCTTCCAATTTGGATATATAAGTGCATCTCTCGCAAGTCTGAGTGTTGGGAGGTAAGAGGAGAGGGTTGTCAGTGTACATGAGGCAGTTGCTACATTGCCTCAGGATGCCCAAATTCACCAGGTTAATAGGAGAAAATACAGGGAACTGACCTTTAGATATGCCTGGAGGGGTGGGCATTAATAATAAGCATTGGAGCTGTTTCCTTGTAGAATGTTTAGTGCTGGTAGCACTTGTGTGTGCTACAATAACTGCTACAAGAAGTCTGGTAAAGTGCTAAACTAATAAGCTAGTAAAAGCATAGAAGAGGAGAGAGCTAGCAGATCTAAGGGAAAAATTGAAGAGCAGACTTTGGCACTGCTCAGAAGCTTACAAACATGTATCTGGACTAGACTAGACTAGTTACAGGCACTAAAATATTACTGCTGGGATAGCTTGCAGAATGACATCACTTCTGATCATCTGAATTCTAGGTTCTCATACGACCCCCTATTGCTGGAAGTGGCAGGATTTATCATCTACCTGTAAAAATACACACACAATGGATTTTCCTCAGATCTATGGCAGATGCTGGAAGTCATAAAGGAATTGCATACCTCTATGCTTCTAGAGCAGTAACTAGTTCACCTCAAAGACAATGCAGAAAGCTTCCTAGTACAGACCTTGTGTCTCTGGCTACATTGAAACCTGTGAGATAGCATTGTTATGGCCTAGCCCTAGCCCGTAAAGTGATTTAATTTCAGATATATTTAAAAGTTTGCTGGACTGACGTTAATCTTCCAGTTTCCCCTGTTAAAACATATACATTTAAATAGTTACAATAGTGCATGTTCATTTCTGTTCCCATTTATGCATTTCAGCATTTGGCTGCATATTATGAAACACTACAGTGTACATTTGTAACATCTAAGTAATACTGCACATGCTGGACGTCTAGGCCTTAAGATGGGGTTTGTGTCATCTGTTAAATGTATGGAAGTTAACAAAGCTTTTACACTCTGAGGGGAATTATTCCATAACTTTTACATGTGAAAACCAGAACAATCTTATATACTGTTGAAGCCGTTGAGAATTAGGTTGTTTATAGTTTATACCCTCTAAAGTTCTTGTAGTTCTGTTATCAAGAAGTCAGTCAGTGGTTTGTTTCCAGTCAAACATGTACCTTTTTTCCTGCAGGTTGCACCTAATTGTGGCTTGTGAGTTGCCATGCAGCAGTGCAGCAAAGCAGAGTAGTTCTTCCTGAGCTCCACTACACTGATCCATAAGCACTACTTTTTGCTGAGTGCCCAGTAGTTTAACCACTCTGGAGGTTTGCTGAGGCCCACTCCAGCAATGAAGGGTCCTCTGCAGGAGGTAAATGCGTCTGAGAAGTCACAACTGCTGTTAACAAAGGCTACTTGGACTGGTTTGGCCCTGCCTGCTTATGAATGTTGACATTCCACAAGGAGGCAGGTGATTAGGTATGGATTTCACCACCTTGGACCACCCTAGGATGGAGCTACATCCCATTTCCTCCCACTTGTCTAGCTTGGGACCCCATTTCCTGGTCTCTACTATGGCCATAGAAGGTGGTGCACTCCCATCAAACTGTTAGTGCAGCCCTCCCCCAGTAAAAGGCAAGAGCGCTGACCTTATCATCACCCCCCTCCAGGATGAGCAGGCACCTGGACCACTAACTGAAAATGGGTCACCTGGGCCACCGGAGATGGCATCAAACATAAGCACATTGGTACTGTAATACCACAATGTTAGTAAACATTGAAAAATAGAATGCCATGCAAATCATTATTTCAACTGTAATTTAGTATTATGTATGAGTTTATATATTCTAAGTGCTGCATGTCCCCGAAGATGTGATTGCATCTCCTTTAGAAACTTGCTTCCTGTTCTTACCATATAAGCAATCATGTTACTTCTATAAATTAAACTAAACTAATAATGAAACCATAAAACATTACCCATCATTTAAGTGATAAAAACAGTAAATTCCCCAAAGATTTTATTTCTAGCTTCACTAGCTATGAAAAGATACTTTGTTTTTGTTTTTTCTCATTGACTTTACCTACAGCTGCTATATGAGAATACGATGCAGAAAACTCAAAACATAGGTTCATAGGTAGGTACTAGGCTATCAGCCCAAGGGCCTACGTAAGCCTAGCCAACAAGGTTCCCTGGCTTACCCCACCCAAGAAAGTTATTTTCCTGTGCCACTGTCGAGCAGAGACACAGAAGTGATCCCCGGGGTGTATTTCCTATTTCCCATCCACTCATCAAGATTTTTCTTGAAGAGTGCTAATGAAGAACTTTACTTGACATAGATGGGAAGCCTGTTTCAGAGTATAGGAAGTCTCTGGGACAGGAATCTATCCCTCCAGCATGTCCTGTTTATTGTGGTGACAAGGTTTAGGTCCCTAGAGTGTGTAGCTTGGAGGGATTGGGATTACTTTAGGTGTAGCATGTCCAACAACTCTTGGTTTGACATAGCTTTACATGTTAGGCAGAGATCACCTCGGAGTAGGTGATATGCTATGGAGTAAAGATGGAGTTTTTTGAGACGGTCAGTGTAGGGCATTTGTTTGAGGCCAGTAATCCTCCTTGTGAGGTACTTCTGTGGCATTTCCAGCTGCTGCAGATGTCTTGTGAGGTACATTCCAAAAGGGGCATTGTACTCTATAATGGGTATAATGAGTTTTGAGTAGAGAGGAACAATTACCTCTTTTTTTCCTGGATGAGAACCTTTTATGATGAGGTGTGCCACACAGAAGGACTTCCTGACTACTGTGGTGATGTGACTATCAAAGGAGAGGCTACTGACTACCTGTGTCCCAAGGTCCCTTATCACACATTTGGTGTTAAGTAGATTGCTGCCTATGTGATAGTTCATGGGTACAGAGTTTTTACCAAAGGGGATGACACTGCACTTTTTGGCATTGAGCTTGAGGCCATGGCTCTGACACCAGGCATCTGTCTCAGCTAGGCCCTTCTGTAGGATGTCCACATCATTTGGGGACTTGACTATGGCTCCTAGTTTGCAGTCATCTGTGAAGTTCATTAGCCAGAGGCTTTCTGTGTTAGCCTGTACTTCAGAGAAGTAGATACCAAACAGGAGAGGTCCCAGGACAGAACCCTGTGGTACTCCACTTGTCACTGCTTTGAGATCAGATTTGGAGTGTGCAACTTTTGCAGTGTGGGTTCTGTCAGTGAGCCATTTGGCAACCCATCTTGTGATGTAGGGATTTATACCTAGTTTAGTGAGTTTAGCTATAATTCCAGAATGGGGGATGGTGTCAAAAGCCTTGGCGAGGTCAAGATAGGCTGTGTGAACCACCTTACCCTCATCTACGGCTTTGGTGACTGCCTCAAAGAAGTCAATCAGGTTCAGGAGGCATGATCTACCTTTCAGAAACCCAAACTTGGTGGGATCCAGAGTTTGGAGGTTACCAATGTCTTTGTTAATGAGTTCCATGACCTTGCAGACCAGGCTAATAGGTCGATAGTTCCCAGGATCAGTGGTGGCTCCCCCTTTGTGGAGTGGGATAACTGTTGCTGTGTGCCATTCAGTGGGCACAAAGCCTGATGCAAGGCTATTATTGAACATGGTGCTTAAGTGGGGAGCCAGTTCATTCTGAAGTTTGTGTAAAACGCAGCCTGGGATGTTGTCCGGTCCCATGGATGCTGTGTTTTTGGCTTTAGAGAGTGCAGCTTTTACCTGCGTAGTTGTGATTACAGGGTCTCTGCATTCTTCCTGCATAGATATGGGCCCTTTAGGGGGTGGGGGAGCTCAAGTTAGCACTGAACCTATCTGCCAGGATGTTGGCAATATCAGTTGGTTCTGTAATTTTTGTGCTGTTGTGTTGTAACTCAGAGCAGATCTGGGTGTTGCCATCCAGATTATTGACATAGCTATAGAATATTTTGTAGTTGTCCTTAGAATTAGTGGTGATTTTGTTTTCGTAGCTAGCTTTGGAGGATCTTATAAGGGATCTCAGCTTCTTACTGAGGCTGACCAGGGAGCTCCTCCACTCATGGGATTTTACTCTCTTTTGCAAAAGTTTCTTCCTTCTGTTATACAGTTTGTTTATGGCAGGGGACCACCAGATTGGCTTCCTTTTTTTGGAGGATAGCGTCTTGGTTCAGTTTGGGATAGCATGATCCATGTACTCATGTAAGTGCTTATAGAGTGCATTTGTGTAGGATTCAGCAGTCGTAACTGTATTGTCCATGTGCTTGGGTGTCATGAAGTTCACCACTTCTGTCTTAAGAAGCATGAAATTGGCTTTGGAGAAATTTTTTACCGTGGTTTTCTTAATGGGGGCTGGAGGCGGGATGTGGATATCAAGGGTGATTAGCTTATGGTCAGATCAGACCAACGAGGAGTTGACTTCAGTTGTGGAACACCGGTCACTCATGTTGGTAATGACTAGGTCTAGGATATTGTTGCCCCTGGTGGGAGTGTAGATAAGTTGATCCAGGGTTTTGGAGTTTATGAATTCCAGAAAGTGTTGAGCTAAGGAGTTGGTACGCAAGTAGTTTTCCCAGTTAATGGTGGGGTAGTTGAAGTCGCCCATTATTACGGTGTTTGGTTGAACCCTAATATTTTCCAGTACATCAAGAAAATAGGAGTGGTAATCCTGGGGCATGGTGGGGGATCTGTAGCAAGCTACAATTTGGATTGCAGTTTTGACCAGAGTTAGTTGCACTTGGATAACCTCGGATGCATTATGCTGAGCAACTAGCCTGGAGGTGTGGATATCCTTAATGAATATGGACACACCTCCACCTTTGGTGTTTCGGTCCAGGTTACATGGCCGAAAAGTGTGGTATGAGTTATAGCCCAGTAGTGCAGGGGTGCTCTCTGGAGCCTTGAACCAGGTCTCAGTCACTGCACAGATATCGATGTTCTCCATTTTAAGGAGTGTCTCGAGTGAGTGCATTTTGAGATTTAGATTTCTAGCATTGAGTAGCATTACTCTCAGTTTTTGCTTGCCTGTTCCTGCTATTGTGGTGAATTTGTCATTTGAACCTTGCCTAAGAAAAGGCACTATAAGGGCAGCAAGAGCCTTAGCCAGTATCCGGAACTCCAGGGGCGACAGGTGCAGGCCATCTGTGGCAAAGCATCATGGCCTGTCGACCATGTCATCCCAAGCAGACAGATACTGGATCCCCTTAGAATGACACCAGAAGCTTAGCCAATTGTTGAAGTCAATTAGTTTGTCCTTGTACTGTACATTAATAGAACTTCTTCATATTTGGCATTCTGGTGTATCTGCCGGTGCTTATGGATTGGTATAAGTTATCTATATATACTTGATTATTTTTGTTCTTTTTCCTAAAATCAGACTACATAGTTTAGTGGCAAATGGTGAAAATACGGTATTTAATAATTGTTCCCTTCTGATCTCTTCCTAGCACTCAGTTCCTCAAGAAGATGCATAGTAAACAAAGAGTAGTTACTAGTATTTTTTTCTATGGGGCAAAATCTAGGTCAAGCCTTATGAGGTAAGATTGTTAAACTGATAGATTAGACACTGTTGGTTTGTATTAGTAGAAGCAACACATGTCCGCTCAGTACCACATTATAAAATCACACTTCAACTGCTGAAACCACAAAGGGCTTGTTTGCAGAAAATCTTGCTAGAGGCTATGAGGTGTTGTAACTGCTAATGACAGTAATATAAAGGTTAGACGAACAGTATGTATGTGAACACACATTATTTATAATAGCTTCCTACCTTGACAGAACTCCTGTTATGAATCACCTGTTTCTCTGCTCAACACTCACATACTGTCAATTGTAAAGTACATCACATCTATATAGTAGAAACCTGAAGGATAACGTACACCTCCTCTCTTTATTTGGGATGAGTTAAGTTATTAAATGGCAAAATAGCAAAACAAGCCTTAATGAGGTTTGATTGTCGATATTTTGCACATGATATATAAATGACACCTTAGCCAATTCAAAATCTTTCTTTTCGGCCAGAAAGTTTTGTGTTATCACATCATATTTTAGAATTCTAAAACTGACTTGTAAATACTTAATTTCTCATACTTAATGAAGTAGCACTTGAGTGAAAATTATGTGGCTTTCTGCATGTTACATTATCTGTTTTCAGGTAAGGATTTGGCTGAATACTACAGATTTTCTTTTAGAAAGAAGTATAATGAGTGAGGTTATTTGCACTGGTATTTTGGTCTTTAAACAAGTTTTTCAACAGTTTTTTTTACAAACACACACAAGATTTCAGTAAGTTAAGGTGTCTAAGTTTAGCTTTAAAACTCAACTATGTCAGACATTCTGTGCAAATGGAAATATTGGGATCAGTAAACAAGGTACTGTTTTTATGACAAGCTGGCATGCCTCTAATTATAAAATATTTCACACAGTCAAAATCGTCTTCCCATGAACGTTTTTGTTTATGTGCCAGTGAAGTGCATATTCTAGTATGATCTCATAATAAGCCAGTAATAAACTGCACTGTAAGTGACCATGTATTATCTGATTAAGGAAGTAAATTATTTAATCTATTCTGCAACACAATTCAACAACATTCCTTACACTCTTACACCTGTACGCCAGCCCTCATTACTCACAACATTAAGATATTTAATCTACTACAGCATATTACAGATACAACACAACGTCTCCTTCTAGAACTTCACACACACACACACACACACACACACACACACACACACACACACACACACACACACACACACACACACACACACACACACACACACACACACACACACACAAGCACACTCTCCCAGTTCCACCTAAGCTCAGGCTTTCTTCTTGTCATGACTGGGATACTCCAGACAACTACAGCGCTAACAAGATTATAGACAAAGCTCCTCTTCATACAGCTCCCCATGTCTGCTTCCTTCCACCTCTAGTTCTAGCGCAAAACAATTCACTGCCTTGAAAACTTTATTCACACAGCTTTTAACCTACTCCCACTCATAGGTTCATAGGTTGATACTAGGCTATCTGCCCTAGGGCATTTATAAGCCTAGCCAGAGTGTGATTGGCTTTTGCCACCCTTTTAGATTAGTTGACTGTGCCTCTTTATAGTAGGTCACAGAAGATAGCCCTTTTAAGGTTAGTTTACTGTGCCTCTGTCTAGTAGGGACACAGAAGAGATCCCAGGGGTAAACCTGCGATCTCCCATCCACTCGTCAAGATTTCTCTTGAAGAGGGTCATTGAGGGGCTCTGCCTAACATGGATTGGGATTTTGTTCCAGAGTGAGGGGAGACTCTGGGATATGAATCTGTCCCTCCAGCATGTCCTATTTATTTCTGTGCTGAGGATTAAGTCCCTGGAGCATGTAGCTCTAAGGGATTTGGATTTCCTGAGGTGGAGCATGTCCATTAATTCTGGTTTGGACATGGCTTTATATGTCAGGCACAGATCGCCTCTGAGTAGGCTGTAAGCAACTGAGTAGAGCTGGAGTTTCTTTAGCCTAACTGCGTAGGGCATCTGTTTGAGTCCCTTGATCCTCTTGGTGAGGTACTTTTGGGGTCTTTCCAGTTGCTGCAGGTGTCGAGTAAGGTAAATCCCAAATGGGGCATTGTATTCAATTATGGGCCTGATAAGTGATGAGTAGAGGGGCACAATTACCTCTCTTGATCTAGATGTGAACCCTTTCGTGATAAGGTGGGCTATATAGAAGCTCTTTCTAACCACTTTGGCAACATGATTGTCAAAGGAGAGATTGCTATCTACTTGGGTCCCCAAATCCCTAATTACTTCTTCCGTACTTAATGGATTACCACCTATGTGGTAATTTGTGGGCACTTTGTTTTTCCCAAAGGGGATGACTATGCACTTTTTGGCATTTAGCTTTAGGCCATGGCTCTGGCACCAGTTATCCATCTCTGTGAGACCCTTTTGGAGGATGCTTGTGTCAGTTGGCGAGTCGATTATGGCACCCAGTTTGCAGTCATCTGCGAACTTGGTCAGCCATAGTCCTCCCGTGTTAGCCTGTACCTCAGAGAAATATATACCGAACAAGAGAGGTCCCAGGACTGAGCCTTGTGGGACGCCACTTGTAACTGGTTCAGAGTCTGACATGGCACCTGCAATTCTGACCATGTGGGTTCTATCCCTGAGCCAGTTTGCAACCCATCTTGTGACATAGGGGTTGATATTTAAGCTGGTGAGCTTATTTATGATGCCCGAGTGGGGTATTGTGTCGAAGGCGAGGTCCAGGTAGGCTGTGTGGACTACCTTCCCTTCATCTATGGCCTTGGCGACTGTTTCAAAGAAGTTGACCAGGTTCAAGAGGCAAGATCTGCCCTTAACAAAGCCGAATTGGGTAGGATCCAGTGTTTGGAGGTTCCCAATGTCTTTGTTTATGAGTTCCATGATGATACGCTCCATAGCTTTGCAGACCAGGCTAGTCAGGCTTATAAGGCGATAGTTTCCGGGATCTGTTGTGGCACCACCTTTGTGGAGTGGGACCACTGTTGCTGTACGCCATTCCTTGGGTACATATCCTGTAGTAAGGCTGAGACTGAACAGTGACTTTATGTGAGGGCTCAGTTCTTCTGGGAGCTCATGTAAGACGCAGCCTGGGACACCGTCCGGTCCCATTGATGCTGTGTTTTTTGCTTTGGAGTGGGCAGCTCTCACCTGTGCATCTGTGATGTCAGGGAGGCTACACTCTGTTGGGATAGACATTTGCTCTTTTGGGGGGAAGGGGGGGGTTTGCACTGAACCTGTCTGCCAGGATGTTGGCAATGTCTGTGGGTTCAGTGTATTTTTTGTCATTTTGCACTAACTCAGAGCATATCTGGGAGTTGCCACCCAGGTTCCTGACATAACTAAAGAAGGCCTTGTGATTATATTTAGCGTCTTGTGCAATTTTTCTTTCGAAGCTGGCCTTAGATAATTTTATGAGGGATCGTAGTTTCTTGCTAGTACTGATCAGAGATGCCTTCCCTTTTTGGGATTTTGCTCTATCATGTAGTAGCTGCCTCCTTCTGTTGTATAGCTTATTTATGGCTGGGGTCCACCAGACAAGTCTCCTGCCTTTGGAGGAGTGAGTCTTGGTTTTATTTGGGATAGCACGATCCATGCATTCCTATAGATGTCCATAGAATGCGTTTATAAAGGATTCTGCGGTTTGGGCCGTATTTTCTACTGGCCTGGGGGCTTTGAAGGATTCCACCTCGGTTCCCAGGCTCACAACATCTACAAAGTCCCTTCTTACCTATTACTGATGTACACATCTTTGTGTAAAACACTGTGCTTTTAGTAGTTTTCATGGTTGTGTAGAAGATTCATTATGAAGTACAAAAATTGTATTCTTTTACTAGAATTCATAATGTATTAAAATTTCCATTATATTGTAAAAATACCTTTATCAGTCTATGTACTCTTACTGTAAGAAGTTTATCAACCTATTGCCAACCTTGCACTGGTTAATCCTACAAGTGTTTTTGTATCTTTGATTGTATTACTGCTATCTTAATGTAATGATTATCCTGCATCCATTTGTTATCTGGTTGTAAACCCTGAGATGAGCCTGAAAATGTTCCACTAGGACAAATGATCTACCCCAGTCAACAAATGCATAACCAACCAACCAACCAACCAACCAACCAAGTAACTAACTACCTGACTGACTAAGTACCTAGATAAAGCCATGAAGATGGAATACTCTCAGTTGCTTTTTTGTACTCTATCCATTCCATAGACAGGTCATGCAACTTTTATAGCTCTCTGTTATGGCTTTGTTTAGAAACAAATCATCCTTTGCTCCATATGGTGCTCTTTTATTACTTTCCTGTTCTTTTGCCATGATTTCATTTTTATCTATACATCTGTCATCTCTCTCTCTGCACCAGTTATTGTATATAATTTGTTGTCTATAATTCTTAGGATGGTTTGCAAGTTTGATCTTAAGAGGGAGTATAGATTTCCCGCTGTTAACCAGGTTGCCATGAATTTGAGATTCACACACACATATATATATATATCTATATGTATAATTTTTACTTTCGGAAAAGCATAAAATGGAGCAGAATAACACGATGGCCAGCAGTTATAAAAGTAAAACGTCTTTAATGGAATCCAAATGTAGGCAGTTTCATAGTAGCAAAGACTGTTTCTTCAGATGATACTATTAGTCAGAAACCTTTGTCCTTTAAATACAGTACCTAACATTCAAGTGCACTACCTTCCTGATTGCTTTTTGCACATTTAAAGGAACACCATCATTGCTACTGAAAAAACAGCTAGTACTAAATACAGTTACTAAAACTAGTTGCATTCAAGGCTGTATAATAAAATATGTAGCTATAACCACATTACCTGTTTAGTATTGTATCTATATAATATGCAAATTACATATAAACAACCTATAAAAAATAAACATTTTGTCAATAATATATGTTGCCCTGTTACCCCACCAGTATATGCACATTGTTTAACATCCTATTAAAACTATGTTATCTACTCAGATGTCTAGCTTTCAGTATGGGTTTGATGGGGACTTTGTCATTCAAACCACTGCCACTATCAGCTCTTAATTTAATAATCCAATGGGTTTCATTTGTTTCTGTCTTATTTTTAACATCTCTACATCTCCTATCCAATCTAGTTTTTTCCATAACTAGGAAGTGAAATTTTTGTGTGCTCCCTTTGTGAATGACATGTTTAGCTAAGGCATTAGTGGCGATTCTGTTATTAATATTATATATATATGTTCCCTTATCCTATCACATAGTTTCTGATCAGTTTTGCCCACATAGGATGAGCCACAGCTTATGCAGTGGGCTAAATAGACCATATGTGTAGTGTCACATGTAGCTGCAACACTAAATGTAAATGCCCTGTTGGCTGATAATAATAAAAGAGAGTGAATGATCATATGTGTGCTCTTACACTGACATTGTTGGTGTGGAGAGGTCAAGAGAGGTCACATGACCATGTGCTTTATAATAAAGGAGGAAGCAAGGGTTGTTCCCCTCTTCCATTTTTAACCAGATTGATTGCCTTCACGTGTGTTTATTTTCTTCTGTAAATGTATGTCTAACCCAACTTTCTTACCCTTAAGATGATACCGCCAACAGGTTATAGGCCCAGGAGGGGAGTAGGAAGCCGATGGCATAGATTATGTTTCGAAGGAGATGAGAAGAATTACGAGTTGTGGGAGACGAAGTTTCTGGGACACCTGCACTTGCTAGGGCTGAAAGACGACATTTTGTGAAATGTGCAGCAGGATGTGAAGGATGATGAGAATGAGGAGGAAGGCGATGATGCTGAGAAAAATGAGGAGGCATATGCAGAACTAATACAGTTCTTAGATGACAAAAGTTTGTCCCTCATCATGAGAGAAGCCACAGATGATGGCAGAGAAACACTTCAGATCCTGAGAGACCATTATGCCGGGAAAGGGAAGCCATGGGTAATTAGCCTATACACCGAATTAACAAGCCTCCAGAAGGTCACCAGTGAAAGTGTCACAGACTATATTATTAGGGCTGAGACGGCCATTATGGCACTTAGAAATGCTGGGGAGAAGCTCAGTGATGCATTACTAATTGCAATGATTCTGAAAGGGTTGTCTGAAACCTTTAAACCATTTGCAGTACACATCACACAAGATGATGATAAGTTGAGCTTTGGTGAGCTCAAAACAAGGTTGAGAAGCTATGAACATACCAAGAAATTTAATGCCAACGTAAGTGATGATAATGTGACGAAAGCAAGTGGCCTTGGGGAAAGAGTAAAAGCAGAGATTATATGCTACAGCTGTGGCCAAAAGGGACACAAGGCACGAGAATGCCGGAGAGAATATAAAGGCCAGAGACAGTGGTGTAGTTTGTGTAAAAACTCTAGCCACAGGGACAGTAACTGTAGACGAAAGAAGAAAGACAATGTGAAACAAGCAACTGACGTGGATGAGCACACATGTGTCTTCAGAATGAATGAGCATCAAATTCGTGAATTAAAACAGAAGGGATTAATGGTGGACACGGGTGCCACGTCACACATAATTAACGACCTGAAAAAGTTTAAATACTTTGATGCAACTTTCCAACCGGAGGAACACATTCTGGAATTAGCTGACAGAACAAGAATCTGTGGGGCCACACAGAAGAGAGGTAATGCAGAGGTATGGCTGCTAAACACAGAGGGGTGCAAAGTAAAGGTGATGATGACTCGGGCGCTGTATATCCCGACGTATCCACAAAGTATTTTTTCTGTTAAGGCAGCAACGTCCAAAGGGGCCTCAATCAACTTTAAACAAGGCCAGGACCAACTCTTCTATAAAAACGGCACCGGGTTTGACATAATTGAGTGCAATAGACTCTATTATTTAGACACATATAAAAACAGCACCAGGTTTGACATAATTGAGTGTGATAGACTCTATTACTTAGACACATATAAAAACGGCACCAGGTTTGACATAATTGAGTGTGATAGACTATTATTTAGACACATATAAAAATGGCACCAGGTTTGACATAATTGAGTGCGATAGATGCTATTATTTAGACATATATGATGAAGAAAATGATAGTGAGATACATTACGATGCATCTCAGAGCTGGTATGACATTCAAGCACGGCATAAAATGCTTGGTCACTGTAATTTCGAAGATGTGTCAAAATTAGAAAAGTGGTAAAAGGAATGAAAATTAAAGGTAAAGTTGAGAGATCTAACATAGATTGTGAAACCTGTATGCAAGGGAAATTTGTACAGAGCAGAAACAGAGAACCATATGCAAGAGCAAAAGTTTTGTTTGAACTAGCCCATACTGATTTGGCAGGCCCAACTGAGCCAGTAGCAAAAGATGGCTTTAAGTACACTTTAGCATTTACTGATGACTACTTGGGTGTAATATTTGTCTACTTTCTGAAAGCCAAGAGTGATACAGTCAAGGCGACTGAAAAGTTTATTGCAGATTCAGCTCCTTATGGGAAGGTAAATTGTATCAGATCAGATAATGGCACTGAGTTCATGTCGAAAGATTTTCAATCACTATTGAGTAAAAATGTTATAATACATGAAACATTCGCACCTTACTCACCCCATCAGAATGGGACAGCAGGGAGAAACTGGAGAACACTGTTCGAAATGGCAAGGTGTATGTTGATAGAGAGTGACTTACCTAAAGAGTTGTGGACATATGCAGTAATGACTGCTGCTTTTATTCGCAACAGATGTTATAACAGGCGTGTGGAGCAGACCCCATTCTTCATGCTAACAGGGAAGAAACGTGATCTTTCAAGGATGAGAGAATTTGGGTCAGTGTGTTATGCATACGGACAAGATAAAAAGAAGTTAGACCCAAGATGTGATAAGGGGATCTTTGTCGGATATGATAAAAACAGCCCATCATATCTGGTTTATTATCCTGACACAGGAAGGGTCCTTAGACACAGGTTAAAGTTCTTTACTAAGAATGTAGCTGAATGCCAGATTCCGACAGACCCAGAAGTGATGGATGAAGATCTTAATACCAGAAGAAGTGTGCATGTGAAGTCAGAATCAAAAGCTGCTAGTCAAATCACAAAAGAAAATAAAGTGAATCACACTGAATCTCTAATGAATGAGGGAGACACAAAAATAAGGCAAGAAGAAGAAAGGCAGGATACACACTACTCTAAAAGAGAGAGAAAACCACCTGCATACTTGAAGGACTATGAGTATAAAGTTGAAAATGATATTTATGGGACAGTTAATGTTGACTGTTGCTACCAATTAATATGCAACACTCCGCAGAGCTTTAAAGAAGCCATGACTTCGTCTAACTCGGAAAAGTGGGTCAAAGCCATGAAGGAGGAACTTAAGTCTTTAAAGAAAAACAACACATTTACACTCATCACACTGCCAGAAGATAAAAATGCAGTGGGGTTAAGTGGGTTTTCACTGTAAAAGACAATGCAGATGCATTAGTCCTTCTTTTTATGTATTATACCTGTATGTTGTATAGTATATGCATTCTTGCACTATAAGTACTTCTTTTTTGTCCTCACAGAATTTTCTGTTGTAACCTGGAATATGCATTGTATATAATGAATGATGCTATTTAGTCATTTTTTTCTGTTGTAACCTGGAATCTGCATTGTTTATTATGAATGTTTTTATTTAGTCATTTTTGTTTATTGTTTACTAAGTTTTTCATTTATCTGTCTTGGAGCTTATCTCCCCGGGCCTCTACTGAAAATGGACATATATCCAGTTAGACTAGCTCGGTCAACAAATGTAAAATAAAATAAATAAAATAAATAAATAATACTGGGACTTACAAAGCTAGATATGTAGCTAAAGGCTACAGTCAAGTCGCTGGTATAGATTATAATGAAACATTTGCACCAACTGCGAGTATGACATCTGTACGAAGTCTAATGCAGATGGCAGCTCAGTACGATTTAGAGTTGCACCAGATGGATGTACAAACGGCCTATTTACATGCTCCTATTGACTGTGAGGTGTATATGGAGCAACCTGAAGGTTTTGGAAAGAAATCAAATAATGATGAAAAATTGGTTTGTAAACTGAATAAGTCATTATACAGATTGAAACAATCAGGGTGTAACTGGAACAAAATGTTGCATGATTATCTTTGTGAAAATAGTTTTATCCAAAACTCTGCAGACCATTTTGTATACACTAAACAAGATGAAAATGAGAAAATGGTCCTAATTATATGGGTTGATGATCTCATTATTGCAGCCAGGGACAATGAATCACTAAACGATGTAAAGGAAATGCTCAAAGCTAAATTTAAAATGAAAGATCTGGGAAAGCTAAGACATTTTCTAGGCATTGACTTTACCCAGAATAGTGGTGGAAGTGAAGATGAACCAAAAGAGGTGCATCACAAAAATTCTTGAGAAATTTGGTATTTCTAATTGTAAAGTAAGAAGTACCCCTTCCGAACAGAAACCAAACTTTGAATGTGACAGTGAATCTACAGAGCCAAGAAAATATCGTGAGCTTGTGGGTAGTTAAATATATGTTATGACAAGCACGAGACCTGATCTTAGCTGGGTTGTAAGTAAACTTTCACAATATTTGTCACAACCGAATGAATCTCATTTAACACTAGCTAAATGAGTTAAGATACTTAAAAGGTACATTGGACAGAGAACTGTGTTACAAGAAAAGTGAAGGGAAACTTCAGCTTATAGCATTCCGTGATGCAGACTGGGCAACAGATCAAAACGATAGACGTAGTACAACAGGTTATTGCTTTAGCCTCAATAGAGACGGGCCTATTATTTCATGGAAATCAAAGAAGCAACAAACAGTAGCTTTATCTACATGTGAGGCAGAGTACATGGCACTGGCAGCAACAACACAGGAGAGTTTGTACCTTGTGCAGCTGTTGAGTGGAATGGATAGAGAGTGCAAGTATGTGCCAGTAACAATATTTGAGGACAATCAAGGAACAATCGCTTTGTCGAAGAATCCAGTAAGCTGACAAAGATGTAAACATGCTGACATTAAGTATAATTTTCAGGTCAGCACTTAATAATGACAAAATAAGCTTTGAATATTGCCTGACAATGGACATGGTTGCAGATATTTTTACTAAACCTGCTATGAAATCGAAGATTGAAAAGTTCATGTATTACGTATTTGAAATGTGAAGGAAAAGTTATCCGAAAATACGTTCTTAAAATGTATTTTGTATACAGCATAAGAGCAAGTGGGGATGTTGGCTGATAATAATAAAAGGGAGTGAATGACCGTATGTGTGCTCTTACACTGACGTCGTTGGTGTGGAGAGGTCAAGAGAGGTCACATGACCATGTGCTTTATAATAAAGGAGGAAGCGAGGGTTGTTCCCCTCTTCCATTTTAACCAGATTGATTGCCTTCATGTGTGTTTATTTTCCTCAGTAATGTATGTCTAAGCCGACTTTCTTACCCTTACGATGATACCGCCAACATGACCTATCAAAGTCTGAATGATAAAACTGTCCTGTTGGATTTATGTATTCACAAACGTTTTACTTTTATAACTGCTGGCCATTGTGTTATTCTACTCCATTTTATGCTTTTCCTGTTGGTTGTCCCGTGGAGCAGGTTATTTATTTGGTGTATCATTGTGCTAATAATTTTTACTTTGACTAAACCATTATACAAAGATGCTACTACGTTTAACTAGAGTTGGCTACTGTATTTGGAGCTGTAGTTTTCCATTTAGGAGATTTTCTTAATTTTAGTTCAATTTTTCTGGCTGTTATTTGATTCCATTTTGGATCCCATGTATTAACACTTCTTATGTTTTTCATATTTTCTATTAGTTTTTCATAACAATGTTCAAACAGATATTCAGAACTATTTCTTTAAAATGTAATGGCTTCTTCTTTTTAAGTGGTTTTATTACTGCTGTTCTTTTATTTCCCATTTCTCTATACAACTTTTGGGACATGAGTGAATTGCTTGTTTGTGTTTTTCCTTTATACCTTTCCGTATACCTTCTATGTTTTCCTGCTTGTGCAGGTATTTTCTGTTTATCATTTAAATGGTCTAAGATAATCCCTGATCTTTTCTGATGCTGTGTATTACTTTTATCTCATCTGCTTTACTAATAGTTTTGGATGATGTATTCCCTTTGCTGTGTTCTTCTAACAGTGACACTTCTTAACTTAGTTGCGTTATTGTTCTCTCTATCTGATGTTTCCATGGTAGCATTTTGCTTATTCCTTTCCTTTCATTTGTTACTCTGTGTTTTGTGGTAACATTGTATCAGTTTTATGTCAGCTGCATAGTTGTAGATGTTAATCATTTCTATTATGCCACATGAATCTCACTTAAATCATACAAACATGATATCTGGAACCATTATCTTCTAACACTCTGGGTTTTATTCATTTTCTGTAGTCACTTTCTCTCTTCTATCATAACATGCCTACCCATTTCTATTAAATCAAGCACATCTTCCATTAGAGCATTTTTGTCTTGGCTAACAGTGTACTCTTTGCCCTCTGTTTCCTGCTCTTTTTTCTGCTGTGCAATCCAAAATGGCCTTTCAACTAATCTTCCAGCAGAAATTTTTTTAAGTTTTAGTTTGTGATATAGCTTTTATAAAAGTATCCTGCTGTGTCTGCTGTGCAATTGTCTGAGTATTTATTGGCTCATCATGTTCGGCTATTGCCTCCATTGAATTTTTTACATTAACTCCACTGTCTCCTCAAGGCTCCTGTGCCTAATTCTGGATAAAATGACACAGCAGACACAGCAGATGTGGCCCTTTAATTGGGGAGTTTATAAAAGTCATCCCAGTATTCTCTGTAAACTTAGTTAGTCTGAGTCGCTTGTGCTGGTGAATTGTAATGCTGGTTCCCTTGAATCTGGTCAAACCTTTACTGGGATTGTAAGCTAAAAGCATCATGAGGGTGGGCAGTGTTGGCACAGTTGGTGAATGGCACTGAAGTTTTTTTGTTCTTAGGTCCATCTGGCAACTGCCCTATTTTTTTCTGCATTTCATCTTTGATCTCCCCAAGAACTCTGCCATTTGAGATAAATAATTAAGTACTAAGACAACAAAGAGAATGCATAAATTGCTTCCCCTGGTGCTCTACACTCTGAGTTCTACATGGTGTGGGTGAACCAACAGGCTCTGTGTTGGGGGCTGAAGTTGAAAGTCATTTTGATGGCAGCTTCTGTAGTTTGGGAGTGTCAGACCAAAAACTCCACTCCTTCAGAGCCAAGAGGATATGATACACATTCTTTAGCTCTGTAGCCACCTTATCAGAGTTTTCCCAAGCTGCACTGATGACCACAATAATAACATTGATAATAATAATAATAATAATAATAATAATAATAATAATAATAATAATATGTGCATTTGCCATAAAGCTAGACCTGTAGGACCAGCCCATCCTCTGTAACTTATAGTGTAAAGACCATCTGTATTAGCACCACTTGACAAACCAAACTTTTCCATGTTGCTAAGCATCTCCATAAGGCCAATAATGCACTGTTCCACTGTCTCTCCAGTCTCCACAGCTGCAATTAGTTGCACTAAAGAACATAAGATATGTGAAATCTTCATTGCCAAGGCAGGTCAAAGTAGGCAGGGTCTAATGTTGTCCAAGGGGTTCCAGCCAATACTGATATGCTTGAACTCTGTCCTATGAGTTGCTGAGACTAGACCTACACTTAACCAGATCTGAAAGTCATGCATTAATCATAATGTTAGATCCTTAGAACTGAGTTAGTCCTAGGTAATAACTGTATAACTTTCAGGCAGTCTACTTTTGATTAAACTATGGGGGTGGGGGGGTGAGGTGAATTCCCCTATGTGTAGAAGCAAGCCACATGAACCTTAAAACAGCTACTGGATGACAATGAATTGAAATTATGGACTAACATGTTTTTTGCTTATTGACTATAATAATAATACTGAGATCCTGGGAGAATTAAATTTGAAGTTCTAAGAAGAGAGAAAGACTACACAGCAGTCTGGAGAATTGGGAAGAAAACAACAGCAACAATAACATGACATAAAAAGAAGAAATTAGTACATTTTGGAGAAATATTTATGAAGATCATGCTGAACAATTATAGTCATTTGTGATATAAAACATAAGATATATGATACTGGAAGCAACTGAGACATGGTAATGCATGGGGAGCTTGGAATCCAAACAGACAGAAGTTTGGATTAAATATGTCTTTGAATCTGGAATTTTAAGGAATGCTGTGTACCACAAAGACTTGGGGATGATGCTGTCTTCTGTAGTATTGCAAATGATGAAGGCTATGACAGTAGTCAGTGGCTAAGACATTAGTAAGTACAATTATTAGAGCACATAGAGATCTGAAAAGTAAGGTAGCAGAAAGATAGGTCAAAAACAAAGAAAAGAAATATACATAAAAAAGATGGGGATACTTACACCAATTGCCAACATATGCACTAACTCCAGGAAGTTTTGAGTGTTTGCCTGGACGCATTTACAAAAAATTTTTGCACCCCAGTATGGTTGCAAAAATGTTCCCACTGGCAGATCCATGATAATCGAGCTGTAACACAGGAGTAAAGGAGATATGTTTTGGTCATTTCGGAGACTCACTACATAGAAACTACACTTGGAAAAAAAAATTGCATGGAAAGAAAATGATAATTGCAAAATCACTGTTACTAGGATACAACCAGCTAATGTAGTTAAACAATTAACTGACATTAATAAATGTGATCATGACAGTTGTGAATGAAGTAATAACTAGAAAATGGAAATCAAAAAATAGCCAAGAACTGCTGAAGTAATACATATTATTGACTAGAATTGCAAATAAATATTTTTGGCATAATTTTGCATTTAGATGGTTGTCATGGTAATCAAACAAGCAATTACTGTAGCAATCACAAATAAGGCAAAATTCAGTAAACAGGTGATCTGCAGGTCTGTTTTTATGTAAAAAATATCTTCTGAAATTTACAAATTTGAGGCTTTTGTCAGCTTTGATATGGACTCATCATAAAAAGCTAGAAACATACTGAAGTAGGGCTTTTTGCCCAAACAGAAGGTAGGTAATGAAGTGGCTGAAGAAGGTGAATATTGCTAGTCAACATAGATAAGGTCCTTCACCATATCATGGCTAGCTATAGGTCACCATCTATACCCCTAGAGTCTCAGAACTCTTAACTAAACCTACTAGAGATACACCCCATCCAACCAAATGCCCTATTTGTGGGTGACTTTAACTGCGGACCAGGTGCTGGCAATACTTGCTAAAGCCAAGAACAATGACTCTATGGGTACAGGCCACATTCACCGGCTGCCTCCTAAGCAATCTAAAGCATGATCTATCAGGATCAATTGAGGAACTCTTCAACTGCAGCCCTGAAACAGGTTATGTTCCAAGTGAATGGAGGATTACAACAGTCATTCCCCTCCACAAGGGTGGATCATCAACTGATACAAGCAACTACAGATCCATCAGTCTAACAAGCTTAATATACAGAGCTAAGGAACAAATTATTGTGGAAATAATAAGCAAAAGACATTGGCAACCTATAGACACTGGACCCATCCAAATGTGGCTTTGTTATGAGAAGGTCATGCCTACTTAACCTGGTAGACTTCTTTGAGAAGATCACCAAGGCAATGGACTAGGATAAAACAGTGCATACTGCATATCTGGACCTAGCCAAGGCATTCAATACAATACCCCATTCTGACATTGTTGGCAAGCTCTCTGAGCTAGGTATAAAACCCTACATAACTTGGTAGATTGACAACTGGCTCACAGATAGGACACACATGAAGTCAGGTTCAGTGAGACCACCTCCACCAAGAGACCAGTCACCAGCAGAGTACCCCAGGACGTTGTGCTTGGCCCAATCCTGTTTAGCATCTATTTCTCAAAAATCAAGGCTAATGTTCAAGGCTTCTAGCTCACCAGGGTCTCATATAACTGTAAATAGGTGGTATTATAGATTCCCCCCAAGACACCAACATCTCACAAGAGGGTTTAACACAAACAAATGACTGATGATAAATCTATCTTCTGAAACTCATTGCCAAAAAATGCATTATAATGCCCCTTGGGAAATTGGCAATCCAAGTGAATTACTCCATCGATAAAACATTCCCACTGTCAAACAGTTGACCCAGTAGTATGGGATCATTCCCACTGTCAAACAGTTGACCCAGTAGTATGGGATCTGGGAGCATATGCAGACAGCAATTTGCCCTTTGACCAACACATAGCTATGATAGTAAAAGAATCATTCTATGTTGCCCAATTTATAGGTAAGGATATGGCATCCATGTCCAAGGAAGTTGTAGTAAAGCTCAATGCAGCCCTTATCAGACCTATCAATGAGTAGAATGCCTTCTCTGGTATGTACCTAAGCAGACACTTGCAACAGTTATGATGAACACAAAGGTTTCTCACCAGGAGAATTCAGGGCATGTGAACACCTTGTCTTACACTAATTGCCTAAAGTTCTATCTCTGTATTTAGTCTCCTACAGGCTCCCGATAGGGATCTTTGCCTGACTTACAAGGATCATGGGTTTGGGGTGTGTGGCTAGTCTTGTAAGGGCCCTAGTGTTCCTTAGCCTGGTAACAACCTATTAACCTATAATGACTTGATAACAAAACAGTTGGACTTGCATTTTGAGAAAACTTGTGTGTTTTACTTTTTTTGTTTTTATATTGTGTTTATTTTATGCTTCTTGTTTTATAAATTATTTTTGCTGGTAATAAATGAGGATTTGAATTTAGTGAACAGGACCAGACATCTAATTTAAGAATGAAATCTTTGTCAAGGTCAAGGCTTTGTAATATGAGCACTAATGGTGAGACATTCACTACCATTTTTTTGCTTAGTTTGGGAATTATTGCATAACTGAATTCCACATGCAGTTATTTAATTAAAGGGTGTAAATATGTAATTAAGGATGTCACTGGTAAGAATTATATAAGTATAACCATAGATACTGACTATGTGTTATATTCAGATTTAAGCACGGAAAATATGTGAATAACAGGCCTTTAACTTCTTGTCTCTCTTACCTGCACTATAAACAAAATGCTTGTCTAGATGGGGTAAAAGCACTTAGTTGTAAGAAAATGGTTGTTTGAGATTCCTGATCTGCTCCATATGTAAATATCATCAGACATGAGCAGCACAGTGACTCAGTGATTAGGGCTTCTAACCAACAACTTGGGGTCATGCGTTCAATGCAGTCACTATCTGTGTGGAGTTTGTAGGGTCCCCCTTTGCCTGTGTGTGTTCACTTTTGGGTAATCGATTTTCTCCTACCTTTCAAAGCATGCTGATTGATTGTTTATACTAAATTGCCTCTGTACAGCTTGCGTATACTCATAATCTTGTGATCTGGGTTGTGGATAAATTGTCTAAAAATGACAAGTTCTCTTAACTTCTTAAGTAAATAAACAAATCACTAAAATGCAGACATAACTTAATTATATTAAGCAAATACTAAGTTTAAAATGCAAACATAATTGAGAAATAAAGCATCCCATGATACTTAAACTGTTTACATCTATAAATGGGTTCTGATAATGTTTCTGGGAAAGACTGTGTGAGACTGACCAGTTTGTGCCTGTCTGTTAGTCAAAATATAGACATGGAGACAAATGCAGAGATGTCTTGGTTAATCTTTTTTTTTTCTTCACATATTGCGATAGAAACTATTAATTCCTACATAGTTCTGTTTCACATCCATTTCAAACTTTGTTGCTGTTACAGGTAGATAACATGGCTGTTTTAATAAGGCCTTTCTAATAAACACACAATATACCACACAGTAATGCTTTATGAAATTCGTTTAATTTTGCTTACCAAAGCTATTTTAGGAATGAGAATAAGCTGGTAGAAAGGTTATAGAGACTGCCCTTTTGATTTACTTATACAAAGAGAACAAAAAGAACTTGACTGGAATAATATAAAATAATATATAATATACTATATATAATATACAAATATACATATGTGTGTGTGTGTGTGTGTGTGTGTGTGTGTGTGTGTGTGTGTGTGTGTGTGTGTGTGTGAGTCTGTGTGTGTGTGTGTGTGTGTGTGTGTGTGTGTGTGTGTGTGTGTGTGTGTGTGTGTGTGTGTGTGTGTGTGTATGTAAATATGGCCCAAGTTTCCTTTATTGCTGTTTGTTTTCTTCATAGTTTTCAACACTACATTAACTACAGCAATCTTTCAATATAGCTGACCAGACTTGTTAACTCTAATTTACTTGTGACAAGGTCACAAATAATGAGGTCAAATCAGAAAAGCACATTTTTGCAATTACTTTAATCGCAGTTCAAATGGCAAGGAATGCAATTAAGTATTGTTTATTTTATATGCTAGGGAATGAATCTTCAGCTCCTCAGACGCCTGGCCTTTATGAATCAGAACAGAATGACTTGAAGTACTATAGTTAAAGAAATTTTTGGCTGACCTACAGAGGAGTCAGAAAAGTGGTATCACATTTCCTTTCTGGCTTAAAAATAGGAAATATTTGCATTTAAAAATAAGCACAATTATAATCATTTTCCTAAAGTTTTGTATAATTTCTGTTTGAAGTGAAGACTCCTCTTGAGAATTCTTGCAATTCCTTCCAGTTTGTACTGTCTCACACAGAAGCAGTCTACTACATGCATTACATTTTGACAGATGAAAAGAGATAACTTGCAACTCCAAGCAAGTGATTTTCTGTCATTTAGTTTCCATGGAACTGCCAGTAATCAATTCAGCAAAGTATATGCTATTTATCTACTGTACTTAGAAACAAAAAAGTATGCATTAACAACATGCCACATTTTGTATCAAACTCATGTCATGAAAGTAAATTAAAACATTCAGTACTGACTAGCAACTTGGGATATTGTTACTAAGCTGACCCCATATTTCCAGCACAGGCGGTATCCAAATTACTAAGGTAACATAACCAATGCTTCTCTTTTATATATATATATATATATATATATATATATATATATATATATATATATATATGTAATTTCAAAATGCAATAATGTCTAAACAATTTGTTATAAATTTAGTAATTCATATAGAGGAAGCTGTAGTATTATAAGATGACTGTGGAGAAAAAAATAGAACCATGGGTATTATGTGGGAAACAGTGTGCTTATTTCATACTGCAGCTAGAAATTCCTGAAGTCATGCAAGTTAACATTGGATAAATAGTTACAACTGATAAACTGTACATGACAAAATCCCCAGCTAAATGTCTTCTTAAGAGAGGTAGGAATAATAATATCATGCTAGGCTTGCTTGGGAATGCCATTCTGATCTAATTCTGCTGAAATAAATATAGGTTAACTCATTAATGAGATAGCATAACACAGCATTTTGTAAGGATTCATTCTCAGGATGGTGGTATGCCTAGACAGGAGCAAATATTAGCAGACCAGAACCTGACTATGAGCATTTGGTTGCAGTGGCCATGCCCACGACAACTCCACCTTCTGGTAAACTCCGCAGTTCTGCTTATCTGCATAGTAGCAGCATTGTACGACCAGCATCTGCTATTGCATGTAAACACAAAGGCTATAAAGCATAGACATGCTCTAGCAATTAAACATTAATGCAAATTATTTTTCTCTGTAATTAAATGAAGAGATGGCAACAAGGTGTGACAATTTAATTAATTAGTTAATTAATTATACAATGAAATATTAAGGAAGAACCAGCTGGTGAACGTATACCATTGCAGCAAACAAGTAACAACAACAATACAACAATACTATGAAGTACGGCTACAAGCAGCATATATTATAAATAACCTTTTTATTTACTGGTAAGCGCTTTCACCACATACTGTGGCTTCATCAGACCATATACACAAATTTAAAAGAATAAAACATCTTTATATACTTACAAATAACGTTCATTATTTTCAAATCCTCATTCAGTAAACCATCTCCCTGGCTGTACGTCCTCACCTACTATGAATGACATCAGCACTTGTTTCCCTCAGAATTTAAAGACATACTCTAATAAAACATATTTGAACTTGCATATTATACAATAAAAACATTGCTCAGGTCATTTCACAATATAAACACATATAATTATATACGTTTGCATATTAGCATGAGAAGTTTGAAATGCATTATAATGGCTAGAGAAATATGTCGCCGTCCTAATAGGCGTGCTAAACTTATTCAGTCTGTAAATACATGGAAGCTGTATCTGCAAAAATACATGTTCTAATAAATTTATTTTATTTATTTTATTTTACATTTGTTGACCGGGATAGTCTAACTGGATACATGTCCGTTTTCAGTGGAGGCCTGGGGAGAAAAGTTCCAACATAGCTACATTAGAAAAATGTTACATATAGTAAAATATTTCTGAGAAAAACATTTTACAGACTTGTTCAAACATCCTAGATGTAGCTATAACAAATACAGAAATTATATTACAGACTTGTTCAAACATGCTAGCTTAAGATATGACAAATACAGATTATGAGTTTAATTTTTATCCATAGATCCTATTGGGGTTACAGGTCTCATACCTCAGGTAAACTGATATAAAGGTGTGTATTTATAGTCATATTTAGTCAAACAAGTTAGAAAATTTCCATAATTAAAAGGTTTAGTTTCGCTACTAGGGTGAGCCAGAGGATATTTGTACCCTAGTTTAAACGAATAAACTAATCATGGCTGGAGCATGGACAAAGCCAATGTGATTTGAAATGGAAGTTTTAGACTCTTTTTGAATTGGGCTAAGGAGGTAGTAAGAGTAAAGTTGAGAGGGAGGGAGTTCTATATTTTACCTTTGGCATTAGCGAACAGAGAATCACCACCTGAATTATAGGATTTGATTGCTTGGGCAAGCAGTCCATTTGATGAGCTGAGAGAGCCTAGATTGCTGTATGGGATGATTATGCTTTTCATTGCAGGGGTGTTGTCTGGCTGTTTGACAATTTTAATTTTATGGGGTGGGAGGGTGGCCTAATGGTTAAGGTGTTTGCCTTACAAACACAAGGTGCAGGGTTTGAGTCTCACAAGGGATAACTGGCTAAGCTTAAAATGGCTCACAAGGGCAGTTAGCTTAGTACTAATCTATGAACCTATGAACCTATGAAATGCTTCTGTAAGTTGGTTTAGCTGGAGAAGACTTGGCAGTTCTATCCAGCCAAGGTTTTTTAGGTTAAGGCAGTGGTGTGTCCTATAGGGCATGCCAGTTGCAAATCTGGTGATATGATTATAGCAACTGGAGAGTTTGTTAAGGTCAGATTTGCTAAGGTTAGTAAGCATGGGAGAGGCATAAAGAAGGGTAGAGAGAAGATGCGAACGGGCAATGGTTGCTCTAGCCATTGGAGTTAGAAAGGATTTTATCCTGTACAGTGACCAAAGTTTCTTGTTTATGGATTTAATGGTTTGGTTAACATGCATGTAAAATCTAAGATTGTTATCAATAGTTACTCCTAGTAGTTTTGTATAGGGGTCTGGGGAGATGATAGTGCCGTTGTTAGATTTTATGGTAAAGGATGTTGTTGAGGATTTATGGGTGGGAGAGAAAAGTGGTAGTTTGGTTTTGTTGGGTTTAAGATCAGGCGACGATCAGAGAGCCAGTTTTCAACTATGGTAAATATATGCTTGGTTGTTGATAGTAGGTTTATTGGAGAGGTGTCAGAACTAGTGTAGAGTCATCTGCATATTGAATGCAGGTGGCATCTGGGATGACTGTATGGAGATCATTAATAAAGACTGAAAAGAGAAGAGGTCCTAATATGGAGCCTTGCGGAACTCCTATGGTATTAGGTAACAGGCAAGAGAGCTTGTTCTGCCATAGTACTGCTTGTTGTCTACCAGTGAGGTAGGCATGGAACCATTGGAGAGCTTGGCTATCTAAGGATAAGGTTTTCAGAGGGTGGATGAGTAGCTGATGGTTAACCATATTGAAGGCTTTGGACAGGTCCAGAAAGAGGACTGAAGATATGTTGTTGTTATTCCAGTTTTGGTTAATTACATTGGTAAAAGATAGGAGGGCAGTAGATGTACTGTGATGGGGTCTAAAACCTTGCTGTGAGTTGGTCAGGAGTTTATACTGATTGAGATAGTGTAGGAGTTGTTTGTGCACACACCTCTCCATGATTTTGGCAAGTCATGACAATATGGCTATCGGTCTATAGTTAGAGAGTTCTGTAGATGTGCTACCTTTATGGAGTGGTATAATGTGAGATATTTTGGGTGGAAAAGATTATTTATACCTGCCCAAAACTTTTGAGGGTTATTTTGATGTTTCTGTTGTAGATGGCAGTAATAGTTTTTTTTGTCAAGTATGATGACTTTTTTAGTCACATTCCTTAGCTGCTGGAAGTTGATATGATCTGGGGGGGGCTTTAGTAGAACGCCATTTGGTGCATGCTTTATTTCTGAGTATGATTTTAGATTTGGAGTCTTTTGAAAGCCATGGGACGATTTTTGTTTTAGTTGTGATTGACTGTTTTGGAGTGTGAGAATCAAGTATCTTAAGGAATTTAGTATTAAAATATACTACTGCCTCATCAAGGGGAAGGTGTTTTAGATCTGACCAATTACATGATTTGAGTTCAACAACAAAAAACAAAACAAAAACAATTTCAAACCATTCATATATCCATTCATTATATTCCTCTAGTCAGTACACTACATTTTAACTAATTTAATGCTTCCATAAAGACCTCACTAACAGCAATACGGCAAAAATGCTTTTACGTTAATACATATGCAAATTGCTATGAATCAACCATTCTAAAATAAAAATAAAAACATCGTGGGCTTATCCCACTAAGCTAGTATTCTACTAAAAATAATGAAAAGCTTTTTTGTCATTAAGACACACTTTTTAATGACCTTCAAACAGCAGTTACTAACCATTCCTTTAATCGTCATATTCCATAACCACAGTAATAAATCTTACGCAAGCTAAATCAATAAATCCAGATCAAGGACACTAAAGACCATATGGTATTATACCCACAATTAATTCTGGCTTCCTGACTATAACTTGTTCCTCATTCATTTAGCCATACATCCATGCATAAACAAAACAACGTCAGCACTCTGGATCACGGACCCTGGAAATAAATAATCCTATACATTCATATAAACTTTCTGAACATTTATATATAATAAAACAATGATGTATAATCAATATGAATTACAGTGCAATATGCACAAGCCTACACATGGAGCTTATAAACAAAGATGAATAAAGAATAATTATAAGCATTCTACCATCAAAACACACTTTGTATTGTCCTACAAGCAACAGTTTTCAACCATGCTTTCGGCATCATATCAGATAACCACCGAACTATGTCTTTACACATATTTCAAAGGAATCAAGATCAGAAAATAATAATTATAAGCATTCTACCATTAAGACGCACTTTATACTGTCCTTCAAACAGCTGTTCCTAACCATTCTTTCGGCATCATATTGTATAACCACCAAACTACTGATTTACAGGTACTTCAAGTGAATCCTGATCAAAAAGGGATGAGAAATCATATAGTATATTACCCATAAGTATTCCTGACTCCCTGGCTATAAACTGTCCCTCATCCACTTAGCCACAAATCTCCATGCAGATAGAGTACCGTCAGCACTCTAAATCACAATCCTTAAAGATATATTACCAAATACGTTTTACAAACTTTATGTAATATAACAGTAGCATGCTATAAACACTAATCATGGTACAATATACACGAACCAACACATGCAACTTATAGACAGAAATATTTTCACCTTAAAGGTCACCTTATCTACCATGCAACAAAAGAATCTTTAAGTCTATGGGGCTACCAAAGCGAATATATCCTAGCTAAACACCGCATACAATATAACACCCTACATACCTACTATGAAAATGTTTCCTAGCACCCATATATACATCCTTATGAATGGACAATATTTATTAGAGTTTATTCTAATTATTGACATAAGAATTCCAGGCAAATGCTTTAATCTATATGCTAACATACACTATAATATGTATCTAATACCTTGAATAATATGTTATATATGCAGCTTTTTAAAATATATGCTGTTATCTAATTGATATTCTAAGCATAGTATTTATACCTGAATTGATATAACAGACATTCTAATCTAATAACAGATTTTAATTCAGGCAAAAAACTTCATCCTAAATAATTATTTATAAACAGCTGAATTCAGTAACTATTCATACTTTACCATGCAGGATATTAATCAAAACACAATAAGGCCTAAGTACTTATATTATACATGGCATATTAATATACCCCTATATAGTTGAGCTCATGTTGGTATACTGCCCTATATCAAATATTGTTAAATAGATGACACTTACTCATAGTATATTTTAACATAATAAATTATATTCATATTACAAGCCTTAGAACACAAACTAAGTAATGGACATATTATGCTGATGTAAATTCATATATTATATTAGCATACTTATAGATTACTTCATAGGTAATCCACGTGCCTCTAGGGCACATTTTATAGATAGCTTACCATTTAATCCAAACCCTTTTTCTGCTCTTAAGTATCCACCTTAACTCACTTGTTTCAGTCAGATTTTTAATTATTACCTATCCGTGGTCCAATTGCCACTTGTTCCAATACCATAAATTTGAAATCATGATATTTCCCACTCCCCTCTATATATTTAGATAAGGCACTTACTGAATCCCTATTTCATATACTGTTCATGTGTTATCTAATTCTTTATCTAAATGTCCTGTTGGTTTACCAACATGAAAATATAAACAACAGTCACATTGCGCTAAATAAATTATATTTCTACTATCACAGGTAGCTGTAACCCCTACTGTATATTTTATTCCTGTCCCTGGATGGATAAACTCATTTGTTTTCTTAATGAATGGACACATACTACTGTGGGTACATATTCATGTCCCTTCCGGTATATTACTAACCATTTTAGGTGTATCTTTGGGATAGCATAACATACTTTTAAGATTTTTTCTGTTTTTAAAACAGAAACTGGGATATTCCCCTACTACCTCTTTATAAGTCGTGGCCAGTGCTTATAGAACACATCTTTCACTTTACTGACATCACTGGTATATGAGATAGATATATTTACATCTTGATTCTTATTGTCATTTAGGTCCCTTTTCAGCTCTTCTCCTGTTCTACAAGAAAAATAGGGTTTCACTCTATCCATTCTCATATTCCTAGCTTCTTCTAGAGTGTGGGTAACTTCACTTGTTTTATATCCTCACTATATAAATTCCTTTCCAATTCTGAGAACCCTGCCTTAAAGGCACCTTCTTGATTGCTTAGCCGTGAAACCCGCATTCCTTGCCCTTTCACTACGTTCCTGAATGTCCTTTTGGGATGCATGCTTGATCTATGTAAGAGTGTATTTCTACAGCATTCCTTGCAATATACCTTAGTTTCAAAAAACCCTTCCTCAATTCTTGAAACAAAAATATCAAGGAATGCTAAACCTTCAGATGACTGGTTAACTGTAAATTTCAGAAAACTTGTGGTAGCTTGTATTTTCTGTACAAATATTTGCAACGCAGGGAGCGCCCTCCCCAAACCAGAAAAATATCATCCACAAACCGATGATAAGATTTCACATAATTCTTGTATAGGTCTAGAGGGAACATTTGCTCTATCTCCTATTGTGCCATAACTGCATTGGCTTAGCTATTGGTACAGCATGTGCCCATAGCTACACCTTCGCTTTGCAAATAGTATGTGCCATTAAAAACAAACGCATTATGTTCTAACACTATCTCCATAAATCTACATATAATATTAATCAGATTTTCTTCATATTGACTATTATTAATAAGAAATCTCTGCAGGTATTCTATCCCTTCTATATTAGGAATCAAGGTGAATAGGGAGACTACATTAAGTGTAACTAAACAGTAGTCATCCCTTGCCTGTGATTCTACATTATAGATATATAAATTTTCCAGAAATTGTTTAGAGTCTTTTAACACTATTTTTGATTTGTCTAGGATAGGTCATATTTTCCTTTCCACAAATATGGAAAATGGATCTGTTAGCCAGCCTCGGCCTGCAACTGTAGGCCTAAAGGGTGGAACCTCTGGATCCTTCTGTATTTTAGGTTGTCCCTGAAAGGAGGGTATTAGTGGATTATCTACTGTAAGGAACAGAATTAGCTCCATTGAAAGGCCATGACTAACCATGAAATCATTAGTTGTTATCCTTATCCTATACATGTCATGTATGTTATCCATTGTTATAATCTTATCCGTTTTATCATCAGCAAGCATTCTACATAGTGATTCATAATAGTCATTTCTATCCATAATTACAATCATGCCCCCTTTGTTCACTGGTCTTATAACTATTTTTGTGTCTTCCTTAAGGTGAAACAAAGCTTCTTTTTCTGGTTGTGTCAAATTTATATATCTGTTACCATTTCTATGATCACCTAGTGACTTATATATTTCATCCTCACATATTTTACCAAATGCTTCCAAAATTGGATGGTTGACTGACATGAAAGTACTTAGTTTTTTAAGGTCTTCATTACCTTTCATTATCTCTTTAGGAAAGTTCAACTTCAACATAACATTCCTAAGAAATAATTTTAAGTCGATTATTGTTTCTGGTATATCTGCCATATGTGCTGGAATAAATGAAAGGCCTTTTTGTAACACAGATAATTCAGCCTTAGTTAGATGTCTTTGTGATATGTTCCATACTATGGTCTTATTCAGCTCTGGTTCCCATCTTCTTGAGTGTAGGGTACTCCATGCCTTCCTGTTGCTCCTTCCTCTTCATCCTGCCTCGACTAATAGATCTGTATTGCTACCTTCCCCTATCCTGCCGAATGGGTAGAGGAAAAAATGGAAAACCCTGGAGCGTGCTTTGTACATTCTCCTTCCTCCTCACTACTGGTTGCCCTGGTGGTATATCATTAATTTGCTGAGTAATAGAATTCTCCATATTGGCTGGTTCTATAGCTGTATTTGTTGGCCCCCTATTCCTTGGCTCATAGAACTCACTGAATCCCCTTGTCTGGAGCTCAAGGAGGTACTTGCACTTTTTTTGTTACATATTACATTTTTGCTGGAACTAGCTTCATCCCTATTAATATGGGATGTCTGTAGACTTTTCATGCTCCCCTGTGTAGATACTGATGGCCTTTGAGGTTTAGGCCATGAAAAAACATGACCTTTTTTAAAGTCTGTAACATCTCTAGCTAAGTTCTTACGTTTGTGCTGTATCAATTTCCTCTCATAGGTGCTAACATTATCTGCCACCGCACTCATAGCTATATCAGCAACTGCTGCTGGAAATTGTTCATAAAATGTCTCTTGTTGTTGCTTTAAACTTTGTATCAATGCCTCCTCATGTAGTTTAAAGAACTCATTCATCAATTTTAGATAGCTAAAACTAGCTTCTAAATTAATTTTTTGCCAGCTGCTCAATAGTTCTGGATATTGTGAGCCGTATGTTGGCATCTTTAACAGTTTCAAACCCCTTGGAATTACTTTGTGTTGTATACATGCTTTAAAGTGAAATCTTTGCATCTGCAATCGTTTCAGTTTAAATGCATCATTTTCAATGTTATTTGCTAAAAGTCTAAGTTTATAATGATCCACATTTATACCTTCCTCCAGTGTTGTTCCTTCATTTGAAGCCAACTCCACCATCAGAGGATTATCTGTGCTATTCAGCATCTCCGAGAATTTGGCATACTTCCTTGTATCAGTCTGTTTTAATGGGTTATAATCCAGTTCGATATTATTCTGACCATTCCTTTCTGCCATACTCCCACCAGTTGTAATAGCAAAAATACACAATGAAATATTAAGGAACAGCCAGCTGGTGAACGTATACCATTGCAGCAAACAAGTAACAACAACAATAAAGATAAAGGTAACAATACTATGAAGTAGGGCTCCAAGCAGCATATATTATAAATAACCTTTTTATTTACTGGTAAGCACTTTCACCACACTGTTTTTATTAGAACATCTATTTTTGCAGATATAGCTTCCATTTATTTACAGACTGAATACGTTTAGCATGCCTATTAGGACGGTGATATATTTCTCTAGCCGTTATAATGCATTTCAAACTTCCCATGCTAATATGCAAACATATATAATTGTATGTGTTTATATTGTGAAATGACTTGAGCAATGTTTTTATTGTATAATATGCAAGTTGAAATATGTTTTATTAGAGTATGTCTTTAAATTCGGAGGGAAACAAGTGCTGACGTCATTCATAGTACGTGAGGACGTACAGCCAGGGAGATGGTTTACTGAATGAAGATTTGAAAAAATGAGTGTTATTTCTAAGTATATAAAGATGTTTTACTCTTTTAAATTTGTGTTTATGGTCAATTAATTAATTATACTTGTTTATCGGGGTGGTGTACTGATCACTTTTGACTAATTTCAGACTCAGCCCAGGTTCATTCATATAACTTTTCACTTCATGCAGGAATGAGACAGTTATTATATCCAAATCAGTTCTTCACATTATAAAAGAGCCTTTATAAACATACATGTAGTACAGGAAATATCATTTATTTTAAAATGCAAATACCAGACCAGTTAGATTACAACACAGTGGCATAAAATTGGGGAAAAGGCAGAAAGAATTACTGCCTTCTATCCCCAAGCATAAAAAAACAGAGAATATAGTCTGCCACAAAGAGCATTAGAGAAGATAGCTGAGTGTGTAATATTATCAGTCCTGATTATGTAATGTCATGGATCTGAGTCCGTTGCTCTTGATGTGTGAGTATGTTAGTATACACCAGTGAACATGGGAATAACACCCCACCTTGTCTTGTGTATCTTCTACACAGGCACATTCTGCTGTTTCTATCTATAGCTTGAGAAGTACAGGCCATGCTGATGGCTGGGCATCAGAAATGTGCATGTGCCTTTTACAGAGTGTGTTAAGTACTTTTAACCAAGACGTATTAGCTAATGATAGCAGCAGATCTTTAGCGATGGGTAGTAATGCAGTGTGCCATTGTGGAGCATATCTGCTGTGTCTTACACAGATTACTAATAGTGGTATATAAAATATCTACGAGACCTTTAGGGATTGCTGTTTTTTATAGACAAAAGTAGTAATAACAGAAAATTAACTAAAGTGGAGATTTTCCTCTGCTGCTTCAACAGTTGTTTTAGTATGTTTCAAAATGACTAATGTGGCAGAAGAAACACCACATTTCAGGCAGCAATCCCCACAGTTATTCAACCATAAACTGTTTTTCAGTTTGACCACAATGGCCTTCTATTTCCAGCTATTGCAATCAGTTTAATCTGCTCACTACACAGGCCCTTAAGGATTTGCTCCTCTGGACTTAGAAATGTAGTGTCTTGTACCTATGACAATAAAACTAGAAATATGTGCAGGCTGATTCTATAAAAGGAAATCAAAAGAGTTAATGTCTCACAAATCCAGCAAGCATAATGTCAAATATATAGTTCTGTAGTCTTCCTGTAGGAACTTGTGTGCACTTGACATTAACATAATCCTTCCGATTTTATACAAAACACCTGGAGGTTACTGTAAACGTATGATAATGTGGTTTTGTAGCTTGGATTTATCGATGATGATTGTTTTAATTAATCCCATAGAGGTCTGCCTGCTTGAAAATGGAGCATTTGTGATTTGAATAATACAGCCTTTTTGTAGTTTAAAACCAATGCCATGTTGCAAGTTTTGTGGGTTTCTTTCCACAGCTATCAGTGAGTGAGGATGTGCTTCAGGTTGTATGAATAATATTTAAATCTACAAATGCAATAAATTGATTTAATTGCATTTCTGGGTTTCTTGGAATGCTAGAAGAAGGGGCATATTGTTTATGTGGATGGAAGCATACGTTGAAAAAAGCAGTCATATTACTGTTCATTCATCACTTTAGAGGTGACTGGTATGCTTAAAGTATTGCATGCATCCTTAGTGATCAGTGGTCTATGGCCTAAATTCAGAAATGGCAGTACTGAATGCAAGAGGCTTCTATATGGCATTGGGTGGCGCAGTGGTGCAGTGGTTAATGCTGTCGGCTCACAGCAAGAGGTTCTCTGGTTCGATTCTCGGCTGGGGTGCCTTCTGTGTGGAGTTTGCATGTTCTCCCTGCGTTCGCGTGGGTTTCCTCCGGGTACTCCGGTTTCCTCCCACATTCTAAAGACATGCTTCTGGAGCATTTCTCCCCGGGCCTCCACTGAAAACAGGATCTGTGGAATCTAGTCGGACATTCCCGGTCAACAAATGTTAAATAAATAAAAAAATAAATAAATAAAATATGCCCTAAATGGCTGAAACATTATGTGCTATATAGAGACAAGAAGTAGGTACATGCATTCATATAGAGTATATGTTATAAAAATGCAAGTAATGTGAAAAGAAATGCTGCAGAACGGGTCTATTTCTAGATCCCAAAAAGCCACAATATGGAAGACTAGAAGATCGAAACGAGAAGGACTAAACTCGCAATCACGAATCACATAAGTATTCCCAGGACAAGTAAACACTTGTCCAATAGGGGAGTTATGCCCTTTCTCCAATGTAGTGTGATCCTGGACTTGGTATATATATAGACAGAGAGTAAAGGGTGCGTGTGGGGGGCATAGCCCCCCCCCCACACATAGGTGGGTTTTAGCTGGTATGCTGTGATTTACTGTTGTTTTGGGAAGTATTCTCTTTCCCTGGGAATACTTATTCAATTTGTGATTGTGAGTTTCATCCTTCTCATCTCGATCTTCCAGTCTTCAGTATTGTGGCTTTTGGGGATATAGAAGTGTATGGCTTACTTTGGCTTTCTATATTTTCCCTCACTCCAGCTACATGAGGATCCATTCCCTGAGCCACAACTCCCCAATGCAAAACTGACTGATTACAATCTTCAACAGGAAATCACTACTAATCACTACCATGGCAGTAGTGATTCAGTAGTGTTTTTAACAAGGAATCACTACTGACATGGTTTCTAAGTTTGTACGAGCAGTAATCTCTTCATTTTGTGAAACAAAAACTCCCTTCTATGTATTTAAGTGACAGTGGAGTTGGTATATACAGTATACTCTTAAGGGTGTGAAGGGGGCTTTCCTCCCTGCAAAAACACTTATTCTGAGTTTCTTCATTGGGCTGGATCCTGAGTATTTTAACTCAAAGAAATAAACCTTGGAGAGTTTGCTATTTTAGATATAGCAGCATTTGCACTATTATTTTATGCCCAAGTCCCACAGTGGTGAAATGAAAATAAGTTGAAGACCAAGATGAAAGAGAAACTTAGCTAAGCATGTGATTCAGGTGGATATAGCATTAAAAAAAAAAAAAAAAAAAAAAAAAAAAAAACAATCATAAGCAAATGTCTGTCAAACTGATAGCACAGTCTATGAAAAATAGTGATACCTTTACCCACAGACTCCTGTGTGTTTTGCTATGTCCTGTACTGTTGCAGGTTATATGATGCATAATTTACCATCATGTTGTGTTGGGGCCAGTGTGCCAACTGTGTGACACAGACCAGTAAAAGTGAGTAGCACTCTGTACAGTGTCAGGTGTCACACTGACCATAATGTCTTACAGGGTTTACTATTACAATATGGAAGCCCATAGTCTTATTTATCACACTCCTGAGATCATAACATTGAAAGATCAAAATGGTGAAGACCACAATATGGTTCATAGGTTCATAGGTTAGTACTAACCTATGAACCTATGAACTTATGCTCCTGGACCTCTTGGACTCTTGCCCCCCGCCCATAGGACCTAGGTTAGCACTCGTTCCTGGGTTCACACTGGTAGGGGGATTCAGCATTCAAGATTTTTAGCTACTGTGATCTTCAGTATTTTGTTTTTTCAACATTATGGTCTCAGGATTATGATTTTTCAAGATTGAGGGCTTCAAGATCGTGATAGTAAGCCGTCCTATAGTCCAGGACCACAGCAAGTGCCAGTTAGGTGTTACAAGTGCAGCTCCTACCAAAACAGTGCTGCTGCAATGCCGCATTCCCTACTGTCACCTCCTAACCTGAAAACAATGGCATAGCAAATGGCCACTAATGTAAATGATCGAAAATATTGTATTAATACTACTGACAAGCAAGCATAGCTAGTCTCACTTCTAAAGCTGGCAGTATTTGTTTGCCATGTATTGGATAAGGATATTAAGTGGGTAGTTAGGGAGAAAGAGATCTGGAGTTTACGTATAAACATATAATTTTAATACCTTCAGAAAGATGAGTTTAGTGTTAAAGTGATGAATCATATTTTATTTGCTTATTTTTGTTGGTGTGAAATGATTCCTAATAGTAATATATTTTTTTTAATAATCATAGTGCTTATTGTCAGCAAAATTCAACAGAGAAACATATGGCATAGTACCTGTTTAATAGAGCAGAAAGACTGTTTTGTTATGCTTTATATTCTGTATATTAGGGAAAAAATGAGAACTGTACCTATAATATGATAGCTGTACATATAAGTGTAATACAGGACCACAAAAGATTTCTAAATGTACTTACAGAATTACTCATAAATTAAATACCTTTATGATGGGTGATTTCAGCTATCCATCAATTACCAAGAGAATCTAAACCACAAATACTGATTCCTAGACTTAGTAAATAATGAATTCTTGTGTATGAACTGCTAACGAGATCACTTCAGAACAAAATCTTTTTGACCTCATTTTCAATAATAGCACACCTCTTCACATTACTCCTATGGTATCTTCATCTCTGGTTGTATCCAATCTTAAATCAGTGATCTTCTCCTTCAGGGTGTCTAACCTCACCACAAATATTACCCTGAATTCAATAACTGGTAAAATACAAATGTATTAAAACTTTATGCAGAGATCTCAAAATTTAGCTGCAAAACTAACAGACCCCATATATCCTCAGTTGTCACTTATGCAATGAATTTTTATTTATTTATTTATTTTATTTGCCATTTGTTAACCGGGTTGGTCTGGCTGGTCAGATGCCCTTTTTCAGCAGAGACCCAAGAAGAAAAGCTTCATTGCAGCAATGAAATATTTTTTATACAATCAAATTAAGAGTTTAATCAAACAGTCCTACAAAAAAAGTTACTTTTATACACTGTACGAAGAGAGAGAAAAATTCAACATAGATATAATCTATTATGAGCCATATAAACACAAATTCAACATGAGAATAATCATTCGGATGGCATATTAGCTAACCTAAGTGTAAGTGTAGTGAAGAATATAGTTACCAGGAAAGAGGGGTCCAGGTATTAGGGAAAAGAAAAGGGGGGGGGGGTTAGAGTATATAAGGAGGAAGAGGTAAAAAGTAAAGATAGGAGTATAGTGGAGGGAAAAAGTCAAAGAGCAGAAAAACCTAGAAAACAAGTAGGAATGGGTATCTATAAAAACATGGTGGTAGAAGAAAAAGGGGGAGATAGGGTAGAGTACTCTCTTCTAACAAATGTCATAAACAATGTGGTGCTAATCAGAATCAAATATATTAGGGTATGTAAACATTAACCACCTTGGTGATATATAGACATTAATAACCTCCACAATAAAAGAACAAATAAGGCCTTCAATAAGTCAACATATACACACATCACCGATTATTAAAATGATTAACAAAAACAAATAGTTACTATAAAGAAGATCAAAGTAGAACATATATTAATATTAACATCCAAAACTAAGGATAATCATATGTCTTTCTCTAATTACATCAGACTGTTAAAAAAATACATACTGATGCTTTGAATTGAAAGATAAAATTCTACAGGAAGTACCTATAAGGTGTCACCTTTACCAATGATGACAGTGGGACATACCCACAGCCATGCATACACAGCCATGCATACACCACAAATAGACATAGCACATAGCAAAGCCTAGGCCATGATACATGAAGCCTCCGGCGTGTATGGATTGAGTGAGAGTACAGCAAGGAAAGATGACTGCCAGGCTATTCAGCGAACACCTGCAGGGACGTGCAAGACCGCCCGTAACACGAACATTGCACGGACAATGTTGGGATTTGCAACATACCCCATTTGTATATGTAAGCTATGCAAATGATGTAATGTAATTACGGGATACATGAAACAGTAAGCTGTTCGTGCAAGAGCAGAGTTATGTGCAGAAATGTACCCGGATGTTAAGCGACTAATGTTTTGCACGTTGCTAAACGGAGCAATGACAGCTGCAAATACAGTATGAGTACAGTCGAAGAAGCATGCCAATGTCCAAGTCCAAGGCCAGTGGCGGCTTTGTCCATTGGATATCAATGAACCAGTAGTTGTCCTCTCCCGATCCCTGGTGTGGAAGCGTAGCGCAGTGCCACGAGAACGCGCTGTGCTTCAAAACAAGACATATGGATAATATACATACAAAATGTAGGTGTAGTTAGATGTTAGTACACCATGCAGATGAATGGCAAGCTGGAGACAACATGGCTACTGCGTACTGGTACTTATGTGTGGAAGTGCTCTGTCAGAGATGTAACAAAGCATTTGTAGGCAGTGTGAAGCAAGTGAGGCTGAGGATAGTGTGTGCTGTCAGTACTCAGTGGAAGAGACGTGTCATGAGCTATCCTAGGGAACGTCAGGAGACTGACGGCGTACGCCATGGATACCACCGATGTGACCTGCAAACCTGCCCACAGTGTGTCTGTGCCCATGCGCGCCAGTAAGCCCGAGTAAGTATGTGCGCGTGCGTGTTAGCCTGTGTGCACGTGTGGAAGAACGAGTAAGCTAGTGTACAAATGGTGAAGCCCGTGTAATGTCGTGTATGCATTTGTAAGCATGTATACATGTGTACTACACACATCACACGCACTGCACACACAGACACACATGCTGCCAATACTACACACATCAGTGAAATGGCACATGGATGGAGACTACATCATCAGAAGTAACAGTGCTGTAAACTATGCTACAGTGATGGTCATAGCTGCAATGCATCATGCCTGCTGAAGTACACCTGGAAGTAACACACTGTGTGTTAACAGCATGCTAACATCAATACAGTGGAATAAAGCCACCATTTGCAGCAGCACCAGGTTAGTCAGATCCTGCATCAATGTTACACATCACAGGTGGTGGCACAGGTGACATCATATGCACAGGGTGTGGTGTTAACATGTCCAGTGCTGTCATAGAGCCATCCAATGTACACGTAGGTGTGAGGGACAACGGTTATTGCATGGCCCAATGGTGGTGCAATAGGTGTGTGTATGTGATAGCCATAGCTGTTTGTGGTAAGTGTGTGTGTCTGCATATACACAGGTACAGCATGTGTCAGCCATATACAGGAGGTTGTGGGACAGTCACAGACCGTACCTGCCAGGCTGTAGAGATCCCCATTACTGGCCATGGACACCCCTCCATGCATCCAACACAACTCAGTCCTGCACCTGTCAATGTCTACACATACAGTCCTGGGATCTGTACTACAACCTGTGGATAAACGTGCATCTGTAATGTTAACCTGAGGTGCATAGAATTGACAGTTACTACAGATGGATATGAGCCATACTCACACTCCAATGTAATAACCACTGCTGACTGTTGCCGAGATCTGCATACAACCAGTCAAAGGTGCTGCACTAACATTGTTTCCAATGCCCGTGTAATACCCAGCAACACAATAACGGTCTCTACACATGTATAACCCACGATCACTACAGCACACAGTATGTGCACTATCACAGAGCCATAGCAGATGTACATACATCCATGGTGCTCACGTACAGACAATGCAGCAGAGTCAAGAGTGATAATCCCAACATACATATCTATATACATTTTATATATATATATATATATATATATATATATATATATATATATATATATGTAGATAGATACATACACACACACACACACACACACACACACACACACACACACACACACACACACACACACACACACACACACACACACACACACACACACACACACACGTATACTGCATTATGAAAATTATTAAAGGACTAGACACAAAAATCCTGCCTTTCAATTGAAAATAATTTTAATAGGTACCCCATCATTAACACTGGGAAAAATAATTAAATTTAATTTTAACTGCCACTGTAGATATTGTATCAAAAGGCATCATACTCCCCTATATCTCAAATCTAGCTCTATACCAGAAAATGTAAATCTTCCAAAACAGTCACAAATTCATGTTTATCTATATTGAACAGTTTCTGTCTGTTTTTTTTTTCCTTAATGGCATAGTAAAATTTTCTAATGCTAGTGACAAATTTTGCAGATGTTTATGTTTATATTGAGATCCACATGGATCACATGAATTACGGATGGCACGGTGGGGCAGTGGTTACGTTGCCGTCTCACAGGAAGAGGTTCTCTGATTAGATTCTTGGCTGGGGTGCCTTCTGTTTGGACTCTGCATGTTCGCCCTGCATTTGTGTGGATTTCCTCCCACGTTACAAAGACATGCGTCTGGAGCATTTCTTCCTTGCCATCTGCTGAAAATTAGCTTCGTTCCAAGTCAGACTTTAGCGGTAAACAAATGTTAAATGAATAAAGCCATATGTACCAAACCACATAAATGACAATTGAAATGCTTAAGTGAACCTTTATTTCTGTCTTAATTGCAAACAGCATTGTTTGCATTTCTGGGGGATTGGCATAATGGTTAAGGTGCAGGATTTGATTCGTACCAGTAAATGGAAAATTGCTCAGCTCAAAATGGTCTGCAAAGTTAGCTAGCCTGATACTTATAGTGACTCTATGGCACATTGGACTTGGACTAGTTTTCTTGTTGGTGTGTAAATTCTTGTTAGTGTGTAAATGCATATTGGTTCCATCCTTCATCAATAAGGATTTTAGATTATTACATTTATAACAAAAACAGGTTCGATTACAACTTTGCATGACTGTGTTTCCCTTTGAAATGCTCTGATTTATGCAATATCGAAACTGTGTTCCAAAACCTAGGTACTAGTCTTGTCGCTGATTCTGGGTTTAACGCTGCGGACAAAACGGGGGCAAATGAAGTGCTTTTAAAGTTAATAACCTCTTTATATAAAGGGCTGGGAATACTCTTCACATGATTCCTTTCTAAAACATAGCAATAAGAGCATTTAGTTACCATAGAAATGTGTCATCATATGAACCTAAAAATCTATGAATATGAAATCAGTATCAGAATTTTAAGCACATTGAGTGTAATATGAATGAGACAGATACTGTTAGAATGCAGATAATTTCAAAACACAGGTTTCCTGTTCATAGAAACAACATATTTATTTCTTACATCCTTAGTAAACCTATTACCAACACAATCAATGCTGTCATGAGTACTTAAAGTCATTTAACACATCCATATAGTACCAGTCTATAACAAGAAAATGCCGTCAATAAAATGACCATATCTATCAAGAAATTTATTAACTCTTTACAGCCTAGTGACACTGCCAGGTGTTTCATTAGATACATCCTACCGATGCCTATAGGTGTCCAATATAGCCTGTTCATATTTGAATTAATAATTACAAAATTATAGTACATACAAAGTGATAAAAGATTTCATCTTAACACTTTTATGATGGACAGACTAGATGGGCAGTTGGTGCAGAGCATTAAGGTTGTGAGCTGCATTGCCTGTGGTGCCGGGTTTGATTCCTCAGCCCTCGTTTGCCTACTGTGCGATCTCGAGCAAGCCATATAACCAGCCATTGCTCCCTCGGAGCTCCTGAAAAGGGAGTGTGTGTCCAGTGGGTCTACCTGGTGAAAAAATAGGATTGTTATTATTATGGGCAACACAACTGCACCTATATTGGATGTTTGTCTAGTGCTGCTAAAACATATTAATTTTTCTACTTATACTATTCATCTATATTGTCATAATTTGCATATTTTCTAAATATCTTAACAACCGAGTAACACAGTCAGAACTGTATAGCTTCACTTGAAAGCTCACAGATGGACTAAGAAAAATGCCATTGACAGTATGTGTGTAGCTTGAGAGTTATTGAGGTATTTTAAGTTCTTTGAAAAATGTTATAAAATTAATATTTACTATGTTTATTATGACTTATAAAATCCAGTGTAAGACCTAGAAGCTAATGAACTCTATCACTGTAAATATTTACTTGTGCTGAATAGTTTAAGATTAAAATTTTTAGTAACCCATATGGCTCCAGAGATAAGAACATTTGTCTGAAATCTGAGGACATAACTTGATTTTGTTAAAAACTTATGATGTACTGTAGCCATTGGACATTCAAAGTACAAACATCCAGGGCTCCATTGGACTGCATGAGTTAAAGCTTGTATTTTGGCCAACAGTTTTCTGTCACTGAGATAAAATATGACCAACAGAAGTTGCAGCTACAACAGCCCCCATGGCTACCCGTAATGTAATGAGAAGAAAAAGTTATGACATTAAATACATACTATCACATACCGTGTCAATCTATTTTCCTTCCAGTTCACTGATCGATAAAAAATCCCAGTCTGATGCAAAATTTTAATTCAACTTCGTTTAAATGGTTTAGAAAATCACCGGGGTTCTTTTGCAAATATAACAGGTAGTACTGTCCCTGAGATTCTTACTAATATGATTAAGTGAAAAGATGGATCCAGGACATCTTTATGTCTTTTGAATACCTAACAATATAGTCAACAAAGGATCTGAAGCACACATAGAATCTTAACTATCAAATTCTGACCTTTATAAATGCCAAAGGGGATAATTATTTGTCTAACAATGTTACAAGGGTTAGTGTTCCAAGTGAGAATTATGCTAGTAATAACAACAATAATGAGGGAAGTAAACCACAAAGAACAAGTTTGAATAGGCCTTTACAGAGTACAGAACAGCAAGATGTGATAGTGAAACAGAAAACAGTGAATGAGGCCTTAATGGCCAAAAGGAATCAAAGTAACAAATCAACGGTTCTCACTAGAAGTACTTTTTAGTCAAATTCGAGAGGGCCGAAGCATAATTAATGAAACTGATTGTTTTAATATTGTTAACTTAACAGAGCATGTATTTTCTACTGAAGAATTAAAGGTATTGAAATATGGTTTCAATTTTGTCCCCCATTATAAAGCCAGTCTGAGTAAAACAGTCATAGATGTTAAAAAATTTGTTAGAAATTTAAATCTAACATATTTGATGCATGATATACCTCAACCCAATAAAGCATTAATTAAACCTTCTAGTTTTGTACCTAGATTACAATATACTATGGAAGTATTTGAACAAACATGTATTGAAGACATTAGGAAAATGTTAAAAAAACCAAAAAATGACCATGATAATTTAAATAAAACAGAAAGAATGGCCTTAGAAAAACTGATAGCCTTAAAAAGTAGGTTACGCTTTATGAAAAGTGATAAAGGTGCAAATATAGTGGTTATGGAACAAGAAAAATATTATTGTAATATGATGGACATTTTAGATAATCAAGATGAATATGAGAAAGTAAATTTATTTGATATTCATAAAAAATTCAGACTTATTGAATCATATATATATGAAGCACTTATGTCTGGATACATCAGTTTGGAGTTATATGAATTTTGTTCTGTACAAAATCCAAAAATAGGGGTGATTTTTGGAATCCCCAAAATCCACAAAGATTCCAAAAATCCCCCTTTTAGACCAGTTGTGTCCAGCCCCCATTCTAGTACAGAAGGTATTTCTTTAATTATTGATGCAGTATTGGGTCCATTATTACAAGAAACATCATCATTTGTTAAGGATTCATGGCATTTTTTAGATGAAGTTAGAAAATTTAGTTTGAATAAAGTGTTTGACTCCAATAAACATATTATTTTTACGTTGGATGTCACATCTTTGTATACGTGTATTCCCCATTATATAGGTATTGAAGCAGTACGCAGTTATTTAACAAAGAAAAAATTACTCCCGAATGAGGTTATTTCCACTATTTGTAGTTTTGTAGAAATAGTGTTAGAAAATAATTATTTCATTTTTGGCAATCAATATTATAGGCAGAGAAAGGGTATTGCCATGGGGTCACCTGCCGCTCCAGCATTCGCCAACACAGTCATGGCATGGTGGGAAATGGATATATTATCCATAATAAAAGAAGAGTTTACAATTGTGTTTTATAAAAGATTTATTGATGATTTATTTTTTATAATAGAAGGTGATATATTAACAGTAAATAATTTTGTGATAAAAGCCAATAAAAGTTCAGATTTTTTAAAATTCACCATAGGTGATGTAGGTTTAGTAGTGAATTTTTTAGATGTATGTCTATGGTGGGATTTAAATGATAATAGATTTCATAGTAAAATACATAGAAAACGGACATTTACGAATGGCTATTTACATTACAAAAGTAATCATCCAAAACACATTGTTAAAAATATACCCAGAGGGCAATATATAAGAGCAAGCCGAATGACCAGTAAGGTTGAAAATTTGATTGAAGAATTTCATTTCATAACCTCATTATTTTTAGATAGAGGTTATGATATTAATAACTTAATGAATAGTGGAAATGAAATTTTTGAAAAGCGTGATAGTTTATTTCCAGCGATTTTAAATGGTGTTGAATCTCAAAGTTTAACAAATACTTGGATTGAAAAAAATGGTGAAAAGAAGTTATGTGTTCATTAGAGATGAGTAGTGAAATGAATATAATAGCATCAATTGTTAATAAAAATTGGAAAATTATTCAAGGGAACCAGGATGTCTCAAGAATATTAGGTAATAATCCACACTTTGTATTTAGGAACACCAATAACATTAAAAAAATGTTGGAATTTAATATAAGTGAATACAAGAAGGCTGATATAGCTAAAAAAAGTGGTATGTTCTGCTGCCAGAATTGTAAAGTTTGTCGCTTCATATCAGTAGGGTCTAGTATTGTTATAGCCAGCCACAATAGGATTTTAGAAGTACCTGGATATGTAGACTGTAATTCATGTGGGGTGGTTTATGTAGGCATGTGCACAGCATGCCCTGCTTTTTATGTGGGTATGACTACTCGTAGTCTTAATACCCGCATAAAAGAACATTTATATAGCATGAAATGCAAAGATGAAAAAAATGCTCTATATAAACATTCCAGAAAGTGCAATTTTTTTAAAAAATTTGTTTTTTCAGTACTAGAAGTTTGTGAAGCTGACAATAGGGCTGGGGATTTCAAGAATATGTTAGAACAAAAAGAAACATTGTGGCAGATCAGGTTAAATTCTGATAAATATCCTGGGTTAAATGAAGCAATAAATGTGAAATGTTTTTTAAAATATAGAAAGCTAAGCATAAATAAGGAATATAATATATTACATTTATTTAATTCAGTATAAATGATGAGGAGTTTTTAATTTATTATATTTTTAATTGTATTGATTAATTAAGTGTTTAATTGTTTTTAATTAAGTGTTGATTGAGTGTGTATTTAAATGGGTCAAAATCAGTTTGTGGAGTATTCTGATGAAGTCGTGTGATGAAAGCGTGTATTAAAGTGGATTCTACGCTATTTTTTTGACTGGGACATTGTTATTGGTGCTGTTAAAATTATACTGCATTTCAGTTTGCTACTTTATCCATTGTGCTACCTTTAGTGAACTAACTTGTCCAGTATAGTTCATTTTTCTTTTTATCTGATTTATCTGCTTTTACTGTATTTGTGTTTCTTCCTACTTTAAAAGTACTCAATTGTATTTATTACTGCTTGCTGTAACTCATTCTAAGCCTTTTAGTTTAAGCACTTGGGCTTCAGACCAGTTGTTTTACATTAAGAACGTTTGTGGCTGCACTGTAGTGGCAGAACAGGTAGCTTACATCCTTCTAAGTTGGGAACTGCTGATTGAGGGCTCAGTGTCTGTTATTCTAAAAGTGTATTAATTCGGTTTAAGCACTTGGGCTTCAGGCCAATTATTTTATATTAAGAGGGTTTGTGGTCTGCACTCTTGTGGGAGGAGAGGCTGGACTCTGCCCTTCTGAGCTGGGAATTTCTGGTTAAAGGCTTATAGTGCCTGCATATTTGAACTGCTTCTTACTGAAATTGGTACACCTTGTTTGCTGTAGCATAGACTAGATCCAGGCCTGCTGAATCTAGCTTTGTTTGTATAACTTGAGCACTAATCCAGGCATTCTTTAAAGTATTCAGTTGTATTTATTACTGCTTGGTAGTAACTTGATTAAAGTCTAGCTATCATTCTAAGTCTTTTGGATTAAGCACTTGGGCTTCAGACCAGTTGTTTTACATTAGGAAGGTTTGTGGCCTGCACTGTGGTGGCAGGACAGGTAGCTTACATCCTTCTAAGTTGGGAACTGCTGATTGAGGGCTCAGTGTCTGTTATTCTAAAAGTGTATTAGTTCTGGTTTAAGCACTTGGGCTTCAGGCCAGTTATTTTACATTAAGAAGGTTTGTGGTCTGCACTCTTGTGGGAGGAGAGGCTGGACTCTGCCCTTCTGAGCTGGGAATTTCTGGTTAAAGGCTTATAGTGCCTGCATATTTGAACTGTTTCTTACTGAAATTGGTTCACCTTGTTTGCTGTAGCATAGACTAAATCCAGGCCTGCTGAATCTAGCTTTGTTTGTATGCTTGTTGTTTGTTTGCTTGTTATTTCCCTGAAACACTAATTCCACCTAAAACGTGGCTTTTCAGGGCTTCTGTGGATCCCTAGTGATATCTGCATTGCTTACTGTACTTATTTCCTTGTTTCACTTGAAAGAAAGTTATTGTTTGTCATTTTTGCATTTAAGTTACCTGTAACACATTGCATTTAAGTTACCTGGCACTTGCTCACTAAAGCAATTATATAAGTCAGCACTAAAAAATTAAAAGCACTACACCCTCACAAGCTACCCTTGAGTAACTTGTTCCCCATTGGCCCTTTTTTCAATTATAAAGGAATTCCCAATACTATACTAGCATGTCCAAACGTCAGTTGTCAATCTCCTCTCCGGTCCAGCTGGTGAATCTGGGAATCTTGAGGCAATATTACAACTGCCTCATGTACACAGACAACCCTCTCCTCCTCCCAACAAATTCCAACACATGTGAGAGATGCAACCATATAGCCAAACTGGAGGCTAAGCTCTCTCAACTCAGTACTGGTGTAACCAGTCAGGAGGAGAAGGAAACCACACTCACTACAATTCCAGTCTCACATAGACCTACCACGACAGCAAACCAAACACATAAACACACCAAAACATACTCGGAGGCTCTAAATAAAAATCTTCCTAAGCGGCAGAGACCTCCAAAGCAGACACCCAAGCAACCGCTACTCCAAAACAAAACACGTGCAACACATAGCTCACAAAGCCAGTGTGCCAAACAGTCACAGCCCTTAAAGCTAAACAACACATCTGATACACTTGTAATAGGTGATTCTATCGTCAGGCACACTGACGTCCTGCTCACCAGGCTGAACAAGGAGAAGGTCACAGTGAGCTGCCTGTTGGACGCTAGGATCCGCCACATAACACAAGCACTCAGGTCACTCCAAGGCAAGTACAAATATGATTCAGTCATTGTCCATGCTGGTGTGAATGACCTGAGACGTACCTCCCTGGACTACATGAAAAGAGACATAGAGGAGCTCTCTGAGCATGTAGCCCAGGCCGGTATGACCCTGACCTTGAGTAGCATCTTACTCTCACCAAGAATGAATCCACAATATGAAGACAAGATGATCAATTTCAACAATTGGCTTAAGTATTGGTGTCATTCAAAGGGGATCCAATGCCTGTCAGCCTGGGATGACATGCTCGACAAGCCACGATGCTTGCACCTGTCACCGCTGGGCTTTCGGATATTGGCAAAGGCTCTTGCTACCCCCATAGTGCCTTTTTTAGGCAAGGCTCAAAAGACAAACCCACCTCCATAGGTACCACAAGGAATAAGAAACTAAGAGTAATGCTACTCAATGCCAGAAGTCTAAACCTTAAGATGCACGCACTCAAAACTCTCCTTAGCATGGAGAACATCGATATCTGTGCAGTAATAGAAACCTGGTTCAAGGCTCCCCAGAGCACCCCAGCACTACCAGGTTATACCTCATACCATGCTTTTCGGCCCCAAAACTTGGACCGAACCACAAAAGTATCAATATTCGTCAAAGATACCCACACCTCCAGGTTGGTGGCACAGCACGAAGCATCAGAGACTATCCATGTGCAACTAACAGTGGGTAAAACTGCCTTCCAGTTTATAGCCTGCTACAGACCACCCTCCCAAACCCAGGAACCCCACTCGGCCTTCCTGAGAATACTGGAAAATATGAAGGTCTCTCCAAACACCATTATATTGGGTGACTTCAACTACCCAAACATAGACTGGGAGCATTACTCTAGCTCCAACACCCTAGCCCAAAGGTTCCTAGAATTTATAAATTCAAATGCTATGGAACAACTTGTTACCACTCCCACAATAGGGGAAAGCATACTGGACCTGATCATCACCAACATGGGGACTCTATGCTCCAGACCAGAAGTGTATCCCTAACTGGTAAGATCAGACCATAAACTAATCTCACTGGATATTCACATCCCGACCCCACCCCCTGCCCAGAAAACCACAGTGAAAAACTTCTCTAAAGCAAATTTCACACTCCTCAAAACTGAGGTGAAATCCTTCAAAGCCGCCGGGCCTGTGGAAAGTACGGCCCAGACCGCAGAATCCTTTATAAACGCATTCTATGAACACCTTCAGGAATGCATGGATCATGCAATCCCAAATAAAACCAAGACCCAATCCTCCAAAGGCAAGCGTCCTGTCTGGTGGACCCCAGCCATAAACAAACTATACAATAGAAGGAGGAAGCTACTACATGATAGAGCAAAATCCCAAAAAGGGAAGGCATCTCTGATCAGTATTAGCAAAAAACTACGGGCACTCATAAAATCGTCTAAGGCCAGCTTCGAGAGGAAAATTGCACAGGACACTAAGGATAATCACAAGGCTTTCTTTAGTTATGTTAGGAACCTGGGTGGGAATTCCCAGATATGCTAAGAATTAGTCCAAAATGACAAAAAGTACACCAAACCCACAGACATTGCCAACATCCTAGCTGACAGGTTCAGTGCAAACCCCCCCCCCCACCAAAAGGGCAAATATCTATCCCAGCAGAGTGCTGCCCCCCTGACATCTCAGATGCTCAGGTAAGAGCCGCCCTCTCCAAAGCAAAAAACACAGCATCAATGGGACCAGATGGTGACCCGGGGTGCGTCCTACATTTATTTATTTATTTATTTTTTTATTTTATTTTTAGACCTATCTTTAGTCCTAACCACTGGCTTGGCTGCTGTGCGTTCCCTGTTTGTGCGGGTAGGATTACTAGGACACTCTTTACCCTCTATCGGGACCCAGCTTTACCTTAAAAGGAATCCTTGCCCTCCTTGGAAAACCTGAACTTTATCCAGTAATCCCCTCCAAGACATTAGTCGGGGACATTTGCCTAAAACTAAAGGAAAGACTGCCAAAACACTCTTTACCCTCTATCGGGACCCAGCTTTACCTTAAAAGGAATCCTTGCCCTCCTTGGAAAACCTGAACTTTATCCAGTAATCCCCTCCAAGACATTAGTCGGGGACATTTGCCTAAAACTAAAGGAAAGACTGCCAAAACACTCTTTACCCTCTATCGGGACCCAGCTTTACCTTAAAAGGAATCCTTGCCCTCCTTGGAAAACCTGAACTTTATCCAGTAATCCCTCCAAGACATTAGTCGGGGACATTTGCCTAAAACTAAAGGAAAGACTTCCAAAACACTCTTTACCCTCTATCGGGACCCAGCTTTACCTTAAAAGGAATCCTTGCCCTCCTTGGAAAACCTGAACTTTATCCAGTAATCCCCTCCAAGACATTAGTCGGGGACATTTGCCTAAAACTAAAGGAAAGACTGCCAAAACACTCTTTACCCTCTATCGGGACCCAGCTTTACCTTAAAAGGAATCCTTGCCCTCCTTGTAAAACCTGAACTTTATCCAGTAATCCCCTCCAAGACATTAGTCGGGGACATTTGCCTAAAACTAAAGGAAAGACTGCCAAAACACTCTTCACCCTCTATCGGGACCCAGCTTTACCTTAAAAGGAATCCTTGCCCTCCTTGGAAAACCTGAACTTTATCCAGTAATCCCCTCCAAGACATTAGTCGGGGACATTTGCCTAAAACTAAAGGAAAGACTGCCAAAGTATGTGGAAGCTATATGTTAGACCTTAGATATTCTACCTGTGTGCCTAGCCTACCTACCTGCCCTGAACCAGCAGCAGCCATCACCAGTTCACTACATCTTTCTAACCAGACCCTCTTTCAGACACAGTCACTACTACCACTGATCTTCTTATCTCTTCACTCTCCATACTACTCTTGTCTTTCTAACTTTTACTCCTTTCTTTATCCCATCACTAAACCTCTGCCAACTACGTGGCTCCCCTCTACCTGTTTGTTTTTCATTCACTGGCTCTTTCCTAACCTATTCTGACTTTACTACCCTTCTACCACGATCTTTCCTCTATTCTATATATTTTTCTTTCCCCTGGCCAAACTACCCCCTACAATAACCTGTCTACTGCATAACTGCTCTAACTATACCTAGTTACTCCTATCTATAATTCTACCCGCTTTACCTTACCTACTGTTATTCCACCTGATTGTTTCTTCTCTGAAATTTTCTACTCCTTTGGCTCCTGCTTAAACTTTTTATCTTATTTCCCTGCCAAATCATCTCTACCTCATTTGCTATCCTACCGCACCTACGCTTACCTCTTCACTTACCCTCTACCTTATCAGGCCCCCCCCACTCTTGAAACTCTTCTCTCATTGCTCATTTTTCCCGCCTATCCCCCTGACCTGTGCCCTTCCCCCTCACCTCTCACATCCCTCCTAAGCAACCTTATAAATATCTCTCCAAACCCCAGGATGCCATCTTTAGTCCTAACCACTGGCTTGGCTGCTGTGCGTTCCCTGTTTGTGCGGGTAGGATTACTAGGGTGAGCTACATGAAAAGATTTTGTTTGTACTTATACTTGTTTTGTGCAATGTTTCGAGGTTATAAATGAAGGATATACTGTAATCCACTTGTTTAAAGGGTGAGCTACATGAATAGATTTACTTTGTAATTATTCTTGTATTGTGCATTGTTTTCGGGTTATAAACGAAGGAGATACTATAAGCTACTTGTTTAAAGAACGCGATACTGTTTTCAGCGTCATACAGGGACGGCGATTCTGCTTCCCCATGCCTTTTCAATAAGATAACAAGTATTGCGTTAAACACCACGTTTTGAGGCTAACTTACACTGCAAATCGATAGTATACTCCACTGTGGATGTCCCGTACATTGTTTCATAGCACTTTTATAACAAGATTGCATTATAGGCAACGGTTATTTTATTGTTGATAAATACTGTCTTTATACAAAGTATTTACGATAGTTGCCTAAGGCTAAGCAGTGTTTCCCGCTCTATACCTCCCTGCCGGACTAGTATTCAACTCCATTTACCCATAGTATATTAGTACTTACTATTACTTTTTCATTGTTTATTACTGCATTTCTGAAATGCCACACATTGCTTAAAGCAACAATAGCGTTGCTGCATATATGTATAGCCTCAGGCTTACCAACTAGTTTTTGTGCCTTTGTAAATCTACTTCATTACAGAGATGCCTCGCTTTGTTTAAATGCCTTGGTAGCGTTACTGCATACATAGACTCAGACCTAACCACTAGTTTATTTGCACCTTTATAAAGCAGGGAACTTGTAATGTTTAATCTAACATAGTACTCTGAGTTTTCGCTGTGGTATTTAATCTTTAAAGGGGTCTGTTTTAGCGTGCTACGCTAGTTACATGGCTTTCTTAACATCGCTCAACAGTAGCGTTTAGCGATACTACATTGGAATGTAACACTGAATCCAGCGCTCCTAACTGTGTAACATATTTAACTAGGAATGTGCATATATGTGCTGTTTTTTTTTTTTTTTTTTTTTTTTTTTCATCTATGTAAGTCTTGGCATTCTAGAAGCATTTGTAAACCATCTTATTTTGTACTTTTGTGATATTTACAATTTATCTTGTACTTTTGTGATATTTACATACACCTTCTTATTCTCTCCTCACCATCTCTCTCTCTTTAACAGACACTCTTTACCCTCTATCGGGACCCAGCTTTACCTTAAAAGGAATCCTTGCCCTCCTTGGAAAACCTGAACTTTACCCAGTAATCCCCTCCAAGACATTAGTCGGGGACATTTGCCTAAAACTAAAGGAAAGACTGCCAAAGTATGTGGAAGCTATATGTTAGACCTTAGATATTCTACCTGTGTGCCTAGCCTACCTACCTGCCCTGAACCAGCAGCAGACATCACCAGTTCACTACATCTTTCTAACCAGACCCTCTTTCAGACACAGTCACTACTACCACTGATCTTCTTATCTCTTCTCTCTCCATACTACTCTTGTCTTTCTAACTTTTACTCCTTTCTTTATCCCATCACTAAACCTCTGCCAACTCATTGGCTCCCCTCTACCTCTTTGTTTTTCATTCACTGGCTCTTTCCTAACCTATTCTGACTTTACTACCCTTCTACCACGATCTTTCCTCTATTTTATATATTTTTTCTTTCCCCTGGCCAAACTACCCCCTACAATAACCTGTCTACTGCATAACTGCTCTAACTATACCTAGTTACTCCTATCTATAATTCTACCCGCTTTACCTTACCTACTGTTATTCCACCTGATTGTTTCTTCTCTGAAATTTTCTACTCCTTTGGCTCTTCCCGCTCCGTTCGCCCTGCGGGCTCACTTCGCTCTCTACTCCTTTGGCTCTTCCCGCTCCGTTAAGACATTAGTCGGGGACATTTGCCTAAAACTAAAGGAAAGACTGCCAAAGTATGTGGAAGCTATATGTTAGACCTTAGATATTCTACCTGTGTGCCTAGCCTACCTACCTGCCCTGAACCAGCAGCAGCCATCACCAGTTCACTACATCTTTCTAACCAGACCCTCTTTCAGACACAGTCACTACTACCACTGATCTTCTTATCTCTTCTCTCTCCATACTACTCTTGTCTTTCTAACTTTTACTCCTTTCTTTATCCCATCACTAAACCTCTGTCAACTACGTGGCTCCCCTCTACCTGTTTGTTTTTCATTCACTGGCTCTTTCCTAACCTATTCTGACTTTACTACCCTTCTACCACGATCTTTCCTCTATTTTATATATTTTTCTTTCCCCTGGCCAAACTACCCCCTACAATAACCTGTCTACTGCATAACTGCTCTAACTATACCTAGTTACTCCTATCTATAATTCTACCCGCTTTACCTTACCTACTGTTATTCCACCTGATTGTTTCTTCTCTGAAATTTTCTACTCCTTTGGCTCTTCCCGCTCCGTTAAGCCCTCTTATGGGCTCACTTTTCTCTACTCCTTTGGCTCTTCCCGCTCCGTTAAGACATTAGTCGGGGACATTTGCCTAAAACTAAAGGAAAGACTGCCAAAGTATGTGGAAGCTATATGTTAGACCTTAGATATTCTACCTGTGTGCCTAGCCTACCTACCTGCCCTGAACCAGCAGCAGCCATCACCAGTTCACTACATCTTTCTAACCAGACCCTCTTTCAGACACAGTCACTACTACCACTGATCTTCTTATCTCTTCTCTCTCCATACTACTCTTGTCTTTCTAACTTTTACTCCTTTCTTTATCCCATCACTAAACCTCTGCCAACTACGTGGCTCCTCTATCTCTTTGTTTTTCATTCACTGGCTCTTTCCTAACCTATTCTGACTTTACTACCCTTCTACCACGATCTTTGCTCTATTTTATATATTTTTCTTTCCCTGGCCAAACTACCCCTACAATAACCTGTCTAGTGCATAACTGCTCTAACTATACCTAGTTACTCCTATCTATAATTCTACCCGCTTTACCTTACCTACTGTTATTCCACCTGATTGTTTCTTCTCTGAAATTTTCTACTCCTTTGGCTCTTCCGCTCCGTTAGCCCTGCAGTCTCACTTCGCTCTCTACTCCTTTGGCTCTTCCGCTCCGTTAGCCCTGGGCTCACTTCGCCCTCTCCCCTGCCCCCAAATCCCACCCACCCTGGGACCTCTACATTTATACCTACATAACCACTCCCCTCAAAACCTGAACCAACCATAATTATTTCCCCTCTCCACCCACTCTACAACTGGCTCCTCCCTTATCCACCTATTACTACAACAAACACATATCTATTATACACACTCATCTCAACTCAGCATGACCTACACTTGCCTTCCTCTCCTACTACTAACTCTTTTAACCTTTCTCTCCTCTTCCTATCTTATTCCCTATTATGAACAACCTTTACATCCCACTTTTAACATCCCTCAAAAACACACTCTCTCTTCCCCCCCAACTATACTTACAACCCATCTCTATCCCAGATACAGCAACTCCTATCTTGAACCCAAATACCATCGTCTCTTTCATATCAAATACCTTACATATATACTTACTAAGCATACCTACTGCTTCAAATACTCACAGTTAACTCACCTTATACAAAGATTGTCATTAATTGATGGGGACATACACCCCAATCCAGGCCCAGACACCATTGTACTTACCCCTAATCCCCAACAAAAGATAACTAGGTTTACACCACACACCAAACCTCCCAAATCTCTTTCCATAGCTCATCTTAACATCCGTAGCATATGTAACAAGGTTACTGCTCTACATGCCCTACTAGAAGTCCAACAATTTGACATTCTCTGTCTTACTGAAACCTGGCTTAAACCCACAATAAAAGATAATGAAATCATTCCCCCTGGCTATAACATCCTTAGACAAGACCGTCTTAATAAAAAAGGGGGAGGGGTAGCTATACTCTTCAAAACTGGACTAGAAGTAAATAAAACTTTTTATACCCCACCACACAGCAATCATGGTGAAATTCTAATCTCCAAACTCTCCCTCAACACAAACAAAACTATAAACATTATCTGCACCTATCTTCCCCCAGGCAACAATTCCCCCATATTAGAAGATCTTCTAAACTGGTTCTCTATTAATCTCCCTCAAGAAACTATATTACTAGGTGACTTTAACATAGATTGGAATGTTTGCAAACAAACTTATCCATCAACCCCTATCAACCTATATGGATTCCATCAAACCATTCACTCAACTACTAGAACAAATAAAAGCAATAACAAAGAAACCATACTAGACTGGATCTTGACAAATAGTCCCCTACAAAAATACACAACTGGAACCCTCCCAGATGACCTCAGTGACCACTCACTAACATACATTATAAGGCACAAAACACATCTAGAAACACCTCCCTGATTAAACTTATCTACTGGCAAAAAACATTTTGACCTCCATCAGTTTCAAAATGAACTTAGCCTAGTTACCTGGTTACCACTAAAGAGTCTCCCAATAGATGACGCTGTTAACCACTTTAATACAACCTTCCTTACTATTCTTGATCGGCATGCCCCTTTGCGTTCTTTACGCACAAAAAGTAAGACAGCTCAATGGCTTACAAGCAACACTAAACAACTTATCCTTACTAGGAATAAAGCCTGGAAGAAATGGCGAACCACTAAGGACTCTTTTGATCACCTTAGCTTCAAACAAAAAAGAAATATGACCAAACTAGCTATCATACAAGATAAAAAGAACTTTTACACACATCTACAGCAATCCTCCCACCTACAACCAAAGAAATTCTGGAAATCTATTAACTCACTACTATCCCCTGGCAAAGTAGAAACCCCTAGTCCACTAGGCTCCTGCCCAGACTCTCCCTTACAAACAGCAAATGCTTTCAATAACTTTTTTACTTCTACAATACTTAACCTAGCCAACCAACAAAGCCCAGACCCCTCACTACTAGGTAACCCAAGCTGCACACCACCACCATTTCATCTTAAACCCATACCTACTTCCTATATTCGATATCTACTTCAGAAACTCAAACCTACCACCCCCTCAGCAGACAAATTGCCAGCTGAATATCTTCAGTTAAGTGCTAATGCTATTGCTTACCCTATCTCTATTCTAATAAACAGAACCATAAGAGAAAGTACTATACCTTCACTCTGGAAAATCTCCCACATCATCCCTCTCTTCAAAGGCGAATCATTCGAGTATTCTAACTACCGCCCCATAGCACTACTATCTCCTATTGCAAAAATAATGGAGAAATGTATTCACAAACAGTTACTTAATCACCTCCTATCTAATAATCTCCTCGCAAACTGCCAACATGGCTTTCGTCCCTCCCATAGCACCACCTCAGCCTTAGTATCCTTTATCGACTCCATTAATAAAAACCGCAATAACAATCTTCTTACATCAGCATTTTTTGTAGACCTGTCAAAAGCCTTTGACATGGTGAACCACCAACTACTCTTACACCGTTTAAAATCTCTCTCACTCAATAACTTTGCCCTAAGCTGGTTTACTTCATACCTTCATAATCGGAAACAAGCTGTGTTATGGAACAACAATCTTTCAGACCTTCTCCCCACCACTTTAGGAGTCCCCAAGGCTCCATCTTAGGTCCTCTTTTATTTTCCATCTTTATTAATGATCTGCATCTTGCCACTCCTCTAACTACTTGTATTCAGTACGCTGATGATACCACTATCATTTGCTCTGCCACCAACCAAACTGACCTCCACTCCATTACCCAAACAACTTTTACCACCATTGAGCAATGGTTCTCCAATCACTGTCTTCTCTTAAACCCTAAGAAAACTAAACTTCTCCTCTTCCTACCTACACACCTCTCTCCCTCTATCAACTTCACACTTTCTTCATATAATGGCACCCTTATCTCTCCAGACCAAACTACCAAACTTTTAGGCATAACTATTGACAACCTTCTTAAATTTGACTTCCATATTAACTCAATCATAAAAACAATGAATAGAAAATTAGGTTCCCTCTACAGAATCAAATCTTACTTAACTCCGGAAGCTAGAACAACTATAGCTAGAACCCATCTTACCTCTACTCTACTATATGCTTCCCCTATATACTAACCTTTCTAAACATAACATCAACAAGCTTACTGCAGCCTACAACAACATTGCCAGATTTGCCACTGCCTCACCATATAGAACACACCACTGTCTGAACCTTCGCAACCTAGGGTGGCTAGAGTTACCCCACCTAATTCAATACTATCAGCTTACAATTGCCCATAAAGCCCTTTACCAACCAGAAAATACACCTATGCTCTCTACACTTATCAAACCCTATAACAACCTAAAAAACCTTCGCTCTTCCAATAAACTACTGATTCAAACTCTTTATTTTCAAACTCAGTTGGCAAAATTTGGAATCAACTTCCACCAGATCTAACAGCCCAAACTTCCCTAACACTATTTAAAACTAAACTGAAACACTTTCTAACCAACCACTGGCTATGTTCCTGCAATAACCCCGGCTAATCTTAACCCCCTCCCATCACCTGTATCCTTTTATCTTCCTCATCTCCATTTTCTTTTTTATCTACTCACTCCTACTTAGGAATTACTCTCTTTTCTTTGAACTATACTTTGTCTCTAAACTCTTTAGCTAACTCTTAAATTATTTTATTTCTCTGTCTCTCACTATGCTGATCAGTACTCCAGTAATATCTGTATCTCCTCTCTCTCCTGTGTCTCTTCATCCTCTTATGGTGGTTCAAATGCCTTGACTATTTGTACAGTAAATGCCTTACATATTTTGTAATTACTTTTGTTATCATGTAGTAGATAGCAGAGTTTTTCTGTATTTGTACAGTAAATGCCTTATGTATTTTGTATTTACTTTTGTTATCATGTAGTAGATAGCGGAGCTTTTCTCCTCGGGCCTCCACTGAAAATGGACATGTATCCAGTTGGACTAGCCCGGTTAACAAATGTAAAATAAAATAAAAAATAAATAAAAATAAGCCTGACTAGCTTGGTCTGCAAAGCTATGGAAAGGATCATCATGGACCTCATAAATAAAGATATTGGGGACCTACAGACACTGGATCCTACCCAGTTCGGCTTTGTTAAGGGCAGATCCTGCCTCTTAAACCTGGTCGATTTCTTTGAAACAGTCACCAAGGCCATTGATGAGGGGAAGGTGGTCCACACAGCCTACCTGGACCTTGCAAAAGCCTTCGATACAATACCCCACTCGGGCATTATAGATAAGCTCACCAGCTTAAATATAAACCCCTATGTCACTAGATGGGTTGCAAACTTGCTCAAGGACAGAACCCACATGGTTAGAATTGCTGGAGCCATGTCAGACTCCAAACCAGTTACAAGTGGCATCCCACAAGGCTCAGTCCTGGGACCTCTCTTGTTTGGTATATATTTCTTGGAGGTACAGGTAAACACGGAAGGACTGTGGCTGACCAAGTTCGCAGATAACTGCAAACTGGGAACCATAATCGACTGTCCAGCCGACACAAGCATCCTCCAAAAGGGCCTCATAGAAACAGACAACTGGTGCCAGAGCCATGGCCTCAAGCTAAACGCCAAAAAGTGTATAGTCATCCCCTTTGGCAAAAACAAAGTGCCCACAAATTACCACATAGGTGGTAATCCATTAAGTACAGAAGAATTAATTAGGGACCTGGGGACCCAAGTTGATAGCAATCTCTCATTTGACAACCACGTGACCAAAGTGGTTAGAAAAACATTTTATATAGCCCACCTAATCATGAAGGGATTCACATCTAGATCAGGGGAGGTCAGCGTGCCTCTTTACTCATCCCTCATCAGGCCCATAATTGAGTACAATGCCCCTTTTGGGATGCACCTTACCAGACACCTGCAGCAACTGGAAAGACCCCAAAAGTACCTCACCAAGAGGATCAAAGGGCTCAAACAGATGCCATATGCTGCCCGGTTAAAGAAACTCCAGCTCTACTCAGTGGCATACCACCTGCTCAGAGGTGATCTGTGCCTGATGTATAAAGCCATGTCCAACCCGGAATTAATGGACATGCTGCACCTCAGAAAATCCAAATCCCATCAAGCTCGCTCGAGACTTGAACCTCAGCACTGAAATAAATAGGACATGCTGGAGGGAAAGATTCATAACCCAGTGGCTCCCTTCACTCTGGAATAAAATCCCAGTCCAGGTTAGGCAGAGTCCCTCATTGACTCTCTTCAAGAGGAATCTTGATGAGTGGATGGGAGATCGTAGGTTTACCCCGGGTATCACTTCTGTGTCACTATTAGATAGAGACACAGTATACTAACCTCGAAAAAGAGCATAGCAAAATTAATTTAAAATGGGTGGCGAAAGCCAAACACACTCTGGCTAGGCTTATAAATGCCCTAGGGCAGATAGCCTAGTATGAACCTATGAACCTATGAACCTATAATGCACTATTTTGCATTTAGTTTTGGCACCAGTCATTTGTCTGTGTTAGCCCCTCCTCTAATATGTTAACATCACTGGGGGACTCAGGGATTGCACCCAATTTGCAATCATCAGCGAACTTGTTAAGCCAAAAGCTGTCTACTTTAGCCTGGACTTCTGAGAAATAGATTCCAAATGGTAAAGGGCCCAGCACAGATCTTTGCAGTATGCCATTGGTGACAGATCTACTGGTAGAGGTGGAGTCACCAATGTTGACAGCATGTGTTCTGTCAGTGAGCCAAATGGCTACCCAGCTAGTGATGTAAGGGTTAATCCCCAACTGTGAGTTTCTCAGTGATACCTGACTGGTGGATTGTGTCAAAAGCCTTGGCTAGGTCAAGTTAGGCAGTATGCACTGTCTTACTTTCATCCAGAGCTTTGGTCACTTTCTCGAAGAAGTCTATTAGGTTTAATAAGCATGATCCACCCTTAACAAAGGCAAACTGGGTTGGGTCTAGAGTTTGAAGGCCACCGATGTCCTTGTTGATAAGGTCCATGATGATCCTTTCCATGGCCTTGCAGGTATGACTGGTTAGATTTATGGGTCTATACTTCCCAGAGTCGGTTGATAGCCCCCCTTTATGCAACTGAATTACTGTTGCTGTTCTCCAATTCTGCTGGTACAAAGCCAGTTCTCAGGCTATGGTTAAAGAGAATGGCAAGTGGGTCAGCTAGGACCTGTTTTAGATGGCTTTATAAGCATCCTAGGATGTTATCTAGTCCTATACAGGCTGTGTTTTTGGCCTTGGAGAGCACAGGTATAGCTTGATCTCTACAGATGCTAGTCAGAGGACTGGTGCCAGGCATGCTTTCAGGTTTGGCTGGTGAGGACAAGGGGGTGAAGTTTGGACCAAATCTGTTAGCTAGCAGGTTGGCAATTTCCTCTAATATAATATGAGTGGTACAATCTACTATCGGTTTGGCACATAGCTGGACATTCCCTTTTAGATTTGGGACATAGTTAAAGAATGCCTTATGAGTATCCTTAGCTAGGGATGTGATTTTACCTTTGTAATTAACCTTAAAAGACTTTACAAGATTTCTGATTTGCTGGTTCAAGCTGTGAAGTGAATTCTTCCCCTGCTGAGTCAGTTCCCTCTTGTTCTTAGAAATGAGTTTCTTCCTTTTGTTATATAACTGCTTATACTTGAGGTCCACCAGGGTGGCTTGTTTTTTCAGGAGGACCCAGTTTTAATCTAGTCAGGCACATCTGAGTCTATACAGTTGCTTAAGTATTTATACAGGGCATTTGTGTGTACTGCTGCATAGGAGTCATTATTGTCTGCGATTGTGGGGGGGGTATAAAACTTTTGATACCATCGTTTAGTAGGCTGCAGTTTGCTTTGGAAATGTTTTTTAGTTTTTTTGCTCCTGTGTTGGTGACAGGTTCAGTAGTAACTTCAAACAAGACTGATATATATAGTCCAACCTTACCTGGGAGGGCATCACATGGGGGAGTGCAGTGACCCTCCCCCCATGTTGGTGACTACTATGTCTAAATCTGCAGCAAATACCCCTTTCCTTATGGAGGTGCAGACTATCTTTTCCAGAGCATTTTTATTGGCAAGGTCCAGGAACGTCTAGGTGAGTATGTTCATACTCATGTAAGTCACCCAGTCGAAGGGAGGATAGTTGAAATCTCCCTTGACTAAGGTGATCGGCTGTATGGCGAGTGACTCCAGTAAGTTCAGGTAGGTGGTGTGCTTTTTTTGGTTCGTGATGGGGGACCTATAGCTAGCAATAATGTGGTAGAGTATTTTGCCTATAGTTAATTGGACATGGAGTAGTTTAAGAGAGTCATACTGTTTGACCAGTCTCAAGGTGTACTTGCCTTTAATGAAGATGGCTACACCTCCACCTTTGGTTGTTTTACATTCATTTTGAGGTCTGAACATGAGGAAGACACTGTAGCCTTTAACGGCCAGGGTGCTCTTTGTGGCCTTGAACCATGTCTCAATGACTGTACAGATGTCAGCCTCTTCCAAGGTGTAAATGTATGACATGTTTATGTGCAGACATCCTTTTGAGTATAAATACAAATGTATATTTACGAGTAAAAATATATGTTAATATACATATATAAAAGTGTAAATGCACAGATGTATATTTATATTTAATATATATATATGTATTACATTATTTAGTTATTGACATTTGATTACCAGGGAAAATCTGACTGGGTAAATACCCATTTTATATATGTATTACATTATTTAGTTATTGACATTCGATTACCAGGGAAAATCTGACTGGGTAAATACCCGTTTTCAGTCTTAGCCTGAGACCAAAAGCTCAAAAGTATTACATCAACATTGTCTTCAAAAATAATACAAAAAACATCTGCAGTTTAAATAATTTTACCAAATTAGACATATTTTGAATACTTTGGTTAATAATAGATACAAGTTACATAACAATGATTTAATATTTAAAGAAATTTTAGCCAGTGTATTTATTTAACATGTATTTACCAGGAAAGTATGACTGGGACCAAGCCCATTTTCAGTGAATGCCTGGGGAGAAATGATCCAGACATATGTCTTTGGAACATGGGAGGAAGTTGGAGCACCTGTAGGAAACCCACGCGAATGCAGGGAGGACATGCAGACTCCACACAGAAGATGCCCCAGCTGAGAATCAAATTGAAGAACCTCTTGCTGTGAGATGACAATACTAACCTCGCCCAGTATTGAGAAATTAAAGGTGTGTTAGTACAATACACAGGAATTATAATACGAAGTAAGCAAAAAAAACATATATATATATATATATATATATATATATATATATATATATATATATATATATATCTATATCTATATATATATATATATATATATATATATATATATATATATATATATATATATATATATATATATATATATATATTTATATATATATATATATATATATGGCATATTTAGAAAATGAGTCAGTGGACAGAAATTGATTGAAGTAAGGAAGTGAGTGAATAAGGGAGACTAGTAGGTGTAAGCTATGAATAGTTACTTAAGCATATTTAAGGATATAGTTTATACAGGGGTTGAGCAAAACAGAGACAGATTTTAGCTAGTAAATCCATCAGAATGGTTTCAAAGGAGTGGAGGGAGGTTATTGACCTGATGGATAAAGGTAAGGAGTTCCAGGCCTTAACAACATGGTATGAGTACAGACCATGCCCAGCAGATTTGATAGATATGAGGACAGAGAAGAGTTTTTGGTCATTGAATCATGACCAATTGGGAACATATTGGTGTAGAATGGAATTTGGTGCTGGGCAAGCAGATAGATGCAGAATAATTTTATAGGTGGTAAGAAGTTGTGTATGTGTTAGTTGATGGGATAGTTCTACCCAGTTTAGACTTTTTAGTGCTGTACAGTGGTGGGTTCTGAAAGGGTATTTGCTGCAAATTTAGACACTTTATTATATCATTGTTCAAGACTTGATTTATGCCTGCAGGTTAGTGAGGATGGGGGCATCATAAAGTAGTGAGAGGAGGAGGTAAGTAGTAGCAAGTGTAGTTTTAGTTGCCATGGTGGAAAAGTTTTTGGCTCTGTATAGCATCCCTAGTTTTTGGTCATTTTTATTGCGATTTTGTATATGCAGGTCATATTTAAGATTATCATCCAATATCATCCCTAATAATTTGCTATGAAAAGTGACTTACAAATTTATATTGTTAACAGAGAGGATTTATAATTTTGTTTTTTCATGAGAGTTGGATTTATGAGAAAAAAGTAGTTTATTTTTGGGGTGTGTTGAACATGCATTGTGAGTTAGAAAGTCATGTTTCAGTGGTGTTTAAAGCCTCTTGAGTAATTTTAGAGATGGTTCAGGTTATCAGATGTGCATATGAGTGTGGAATCATCTTCGTATTGTATTAGGGAGGCCTATTGTGTGGATTTATGATGGAGGTGTTCATGAGAAAGTTAAATTGGGGGGACCATGGAGCCTTGTGGTACACTGGTGGTGCCTGGGAGGTTTGGAGAGAGGATGGATGGCCATTTTTTGACCGATACCTATCGGGCAAGTAGCTTTTGAACCATAGAAGAGTGGGCTAAGATAGACCTAGTCAGGACATTTGAATTGGAAGTTTGCAGTGACAAACTATTTTGAAGGCTTTAGTCAAGGAGGAAATTAGATTTCCGTTATCTTTAGCTTTACTGACAGTATCAATAAAGATTAAAAGTGCAGAGTTAGTATTATAGGAGGGACAGAAGCTGTGTTGAGTGGGGGATGAGTTATTCCTGCAGGAGATAGTTTAGCAATTGTTTTTGACTACATTGTTCAAGTATTTTGGAGAGGATAAATAAGATTGCTATAGGTCTAAAGTTAGTAATGTTTGTTGAATTTTTTCCTTTGTATAGAGGGATAATGTGTGATTTTTTTTCCAGGGAGAGAGAATGTGTTATTCCAGTACTATTGTAAGGCATTCACTTGGAAGGTCATCAGCTAAAGTACAGCATGGTTTGAGTATTTTTAAGAGTAATTTTCTACAGGATATGGACACAGGTTTGAAGGTGAAAGTGGATGTGGTGATATGTGGCTGTTGAGCGGGGTTGTAATTGGATGCTGGGGAATCCTTGTTTGGGGATGCTGTACTATCTATGAAATAAGAGTTGAAATATATTGCAGTTTTGAGTGATGAGTTATTGAAAGAGGAGTTAGGGTTGAATTTTTGGCCATGATTTAAGATTTCTTTAATGGCTGACCAGACTTTTCAGTTTTTGCCTACATTTATTTGTTTTAGTACAGTTGCAGAGCATTCTGAAATTTTCAAGATCTTGCGGTGCTTTATATTTTTGCAATTCTTTCCACACTTTTTCTCTATAATCATTGAGAATAACAAACATCTCGAACACATAATCTGCACCTACCTCAGACTTAGGGAAAAAAGTACATTTCTTCCACCTTCCCATCCACTAGTCTTGGCTTTTGAACAAATATGTGACTTCCGCGGTGGTGCAGTGGTAGCGTTGTTGCCTCACAGCAAGAGGTTCTCCCATTCGATTCTCGGCTGGAGTGTGGGGAGTGCCTTCTGTGTGGAGTCTGCATGTCCTCCCCATGGTTGGGTGGGCGTTCAAAAGACATGCGTAAATGGGCATGCCTTCGTTGAAGGTTGAACATCGAGCTGGCACCCCGACGTTCATGAAAATCTACTGCCAATCATTAGTGGACCAGATTTCTGCTGTGGCGACCCTTAACCGGGAAAAGCCGAAAGACAACAACAACATGTGAGCAAGGCTTTAGTAATTACAGTCATTCAAATAAGTGTTTCAATCATAAATTAAACAAGCATGAATGAATGATTTTACATGATTTAATGAACAACAAGAGTATTGTAATCATGAAATGGAACAAGGGATGGTGAGTGGGAATCATGAATTCATGAATCAGATGGATTATGCATTCAACATGTTTGATATTCTCAATGATGATACTACATATGAAAGGGTATCGAAAAATCAAATTAATATTGCCTACGCCAAGATTGATTGTTTTCTTTTTGTAGCATTATGTGACACTACTATTTCACAGACAGAATATGACTATTTGCTAGGGGAGAAGCCTACAATCCCTAATATTTTTGGCATTACCAAGATCCATAAAAATATTTCTGACCCACCAATGAGACCAATAGTTGTGGTTTGTGAGTCAGAAACAGAAACTATCCTGGTTTTGTGGATTTTCATTTTAAACATTTTTCAAAATCTAAAGGGCATATTAGTCAAGATTCATGCCACCTTTTGGAGTTATTATGAGGGTTGAATTATGATGAGAATTTGTGGTTCATAGCCATTGATATTCAGAACCTTTTCTTGGTTATTCCTCACAATGTAGGTTTGGATATGTTTAGGGATGTCATTAGTACTGATAAAAGTCTACAAATAGTAGAATCAACTTATTAGTAGATGTAACGGAAATCCTGTTGGTTAACAAATTTTTATATTTTGATAGTGAGCTGTTTAGACATACTTCTGGTGTAGCGATGGGTGCAACGTGTGCACCTATTTTTGCAAACCTAGTTTTAGCTCATTGAGAGGATAATTTTGTCCTCTGTTCCAAATTTGCTGAACACTTAGTAGCATATTACAGATTTCTTGTTGATATATTGATTTTATATAAAGGTGATATGAAGGTTATAGGTGAATTTATTAATTATTTGAATGATTCTACTGCATTTCTTAGATTTACTTACAAAGTGGACTGGCATCATATTGAATACTTGGATATTAATTTATTTAAAGATCTGGTTCATTCTTCTTTTAGTTCTACTATATATAGGAAGAAGACATATTCTGATTCATTCCTCAACTGTGATAGCTGTCACCCCACATTTCAAAAAAAGAGGGCTAGTGAAAGAACAATTGGACTGGCTATCCAGAATTATTAGCGATGACTATTTTTATGTAGGAAGTTGACATTTTATTAAATATGTTTAAAGAAATAAATTACCCTCAGAAATTATTGAACAGGACTAAGAATGAAAAAGACATGCGTCTGGAGTTTTTCTCCCCAGACCTCCGCTGAAAACTGGCTTTGTTCCAAGTCGGACTTTCCCAGTAAACAAATGTTAAATAAATTTTGCATGCTAGGAAGAGTAGATTTCAACCTATTATGATTAACGGGGATTCTGGTTTCAACACCGTTACACAAGTTACATCACAAAAGTTCAATGGCAAAATGGGTGCAGTGGTTATTCCTTATAACCATAATGCACAGGATTTAGCTATCATTTTAAAGACTACTTGGAATACTGTTTTTCCACTGGATGTTAAAGCTTGTTTTGTTGGGCCACCCCAAGTAGTGTATTCTAGAGGAAGGAACATAAAGGGTTTGCTAGAAAGTATACAACAATATAGGACAGGCACATTCAGATCCCGCATGAGTAAATGTGGGGCTTGTAAATATTGTAAATTTATCAGCAATTGTCCCTATATCATGGTCACCTTTTACAACAGGGGATTGCTTGCCCTGGAAGGATTGATTATAATACCAGGCAAGTTGTATATCTTGCAATGTGCTTGTCATGTCATGTATTTTATGTAGGAAAAACATGTAGGCATTTGAAAGAATGGATTGGCAAGCATGTGAGGGAGATAAAAAAACAAAAACTAAGGAATGCCCTTTATGTACATTCAGTTGGCTGTACCTGTTTTAAGAAATGTATTTTTTTTGTAAATGATAAGGTAGTAGATAATGGCAGGGATGGTAATATTGATACTCATTTAAAATATAAGCAGGTTCTTTGGCAGCTGAAGCTAAATACACATTCAAAACAGGGGCTAAATGAATTGATTTCTATTTATAAACGAACAATAGGCACAGACTCCTTGCTCCAGCACTCAAAATGCAGCGTTGTTGCAATTGTAGTTCAAAGGAAATAGCGAAAGCCAAATATCTTAACGCAAATTTATTATTCAAGCGTTTTCGCCATGTACACTGACACAGCTTCTTCAGAGAGAAAACAGTAAATTTGAACTAAGTCAGGCATTTAAATCTTGGAAAAGGAAATGATGTCATAGCAATTAAAATTTAAAATATTTCAATTTACCAACAGAACAAGAATAATTTAATATATAAGATAATATATAAGTTAATATATAAGATATATGCATATAAATTAGTTAAAATCACTTAGATGCCGAAGTATTACTCCATAATTAGAGAGACAGCTACTACGAACATCCTTAGAGTCTAAAAACTCTTAAGAATCTTACTAAACAGTTTGGAGAACCAGTTAAACAGTAATAAACATTCTAGTAAGAATGAAAATTAAAAATTAGAAATTAAAAAAACAATGCAACTGGAAATTAATAGTTGGAGAAGGTCAACTTTGTACTCAATTACAAGTTAGAAAAAGAACTCATAATTAAAAACTACTTCATAAGCAAAATGCACATATTTTACATACACCAGAAGTTAAAGACGCATTACGTGGTTATCTTAAGTAACTCCTCATTTTCAACACTGAAATGATGTTACAGTTTTCATTTAGTCCTGGGTGGTTAAATGCATCTGTTCTAAGTTGCCATTCAAGCTCACATATTTCTAAGAGCAGTGGAATAGGACCACCCCTAATATTACCTTGGATTTGGTCTATTGCCATAAATGAAAAACTATGGCCAGGCTGGTTAATAATGTGCTTAGCAAGTGCGTTGCTGTCGTTTTTATTTTTGATCGCGTATAGATGTTCATACATACGGTCACGTAATCGATCGGTCTTTCCGATGTAGAAAGACGGACAGCAATCGCACAAGGCCACATAAACAATAGATTTGCTTTCACAATTTAATGGGGCTCTAATTATATATTTTTTGTTACGTATAATAAACGTCTGTCCTGATCTAACTTTATGACATCTATTACAGAAGCCACAAGGGTACATACCCACCTTCCTATTGAAAGGTACGTTAAGAGAACCTCTTTGTAATAATTCCTTTAAGTTGTTGTTTCTTTTAAACACAAATCTAGGAAATAAACCAAATTTATCTGTAAGTGTGGGATTGCTTATAATAAAATCCCAATTCTTACGTATGATAGTCATGATGGCTTTCGAATCAAGACTAAATGTTGTAATATAACTCACAGATGGATCAAAAGAGGTTGTCACAACTGACATCTCATCCGTTACTGAATTAATGTTAATAGAGTCATTAGAAGTATCTAAGGATGTTTGTAGTAGCTGTCTCTCTAATTATGGAGTAATACTTCGGCATCTAAGTGATTTTAACTAATTTATATGCATAGATCTTATATATTAACTTATATATTATCTTATATATTAAATTATTCTTGTTCTGTTGGTAAATTGAAATATTTTAAATTTTAATTGCTATGACATCATTTCCTTTTCCAAGATTTAAATGCCTGACTTAGTTCAAATTTACTGTTTTCTCTCTGAAGAAGCTGTGTCAGTGTACATGGCGAAAATGCTTGAATAATAAATTTGCGTTAAGATATTTGGCTTTCGCTATTTCCTTTGAACTACAATTGCAACAACGCTGCATTTTGAGTGCTGGAGCAAGGGGTCTGTGCCTATTTTTCGTTTATCAATTGTTTACCGTCTTTTGTGAACTCGACTGTTTGTTTTGATGGCTACGGACGGACCTGTTAGCCCCAGCACGCCTAATTTATTTCCTTTGGCGAGCACGGACAATTTGCACCAAGACTACTTTGTTAAAGTATCTAATACTTTAACGGTACTGGCTGACAAGCTGGACCAATTGAATGCTAAATTCGAAGCATTCAAAAGGAATGGTGTCAACAATACAGCAGCAGTTGCTGCTGAGGGTGAGCCGGTTATTCTAAACACTGTTTTCTCAACTTCTCCCGATTTCCAAATACCGGCAGGCCAACCTCCTAATGGGCAGTCTCAAACTAATAGGAGGGCTAACATTGTACTTAATGCTGCATTGAACCATTCTACAGAAGTGAATTTGGGAGCGAGTATATCAAATCGGAACGATTGTTCTAACAGTGAAGTAGCACCAGTCTTAGGAAGGAGTTCTGCTCCTTCCATCCAGACTCAACGTCTTATTCCGACGAACAATTCTGGCAATAACGCTGCTTCTGGTAGCAAAGTAAGTAATACAGTTAACTTCCCTGAATGGATGAAAAGCACTGATGCGTTCCTATTTACCGAACAGAGTTCTTTGTCCGGCAGCATAGGAACTAATGATGCAGCTAATCTTTCTTTGACTGACAAGCTTAAACATTTTGATAATAATGTTTTAAAACTAAAGAAATTGCAACTGGAAACTATTTATTTCAAACAATGCATTAATGAAGGCTTAATACCGAAGGGGTTACGGAACACGTTTTCCCCATCTGGCCTTCTGAATAATGCATTGTTTTACACAGAATTAAAAGAACTCTTTCAAACACAAGGAGCGCAATTATTAGAACTCATCATTAAACATTATGACATCCAGATTAATCAACTTTTGACTGAAACTGAAGCTCTTGATAGAGAATTAAAAGCAGACTTGGACTTTCCTATGTTTAAAATTGACTATGATAGGACATTGACTAGTATTGATGCACTTCTTAACAAAATGAAATTGAACAAAAGCAAAAAATTAGTAAGAGATAGACAAGCATACAAGAATGGTAGTGCTTATCCTAGGCTTCACTATTCGGACACAAAGAAACCATCCGTTGGGGATGGAGTGGGCCAACTTGATAACATTACCCAGGTGCCATATGACAATACTGTCTCATTAGAAGAAGATACTCACTATGATGAAGGAATAGGTCCTAGACGTAGTAATAGAATAAAGGGCCTTAATGCTAATAACAATTTTGGTCTCAAGAGTAACTACAAGCAGAACCAGTATGTCAATAATAATTTTTTGGACCAACGCAACCCTCGTCAACGAAACAACAGGAGACAGAATTGGAAATGATCAATACAAGCCTTATGGATACAACCTTAGAAGGAACTTCACAAACTATCACAAACTCTTTTCCTCAAAATGGTCCAAAAATTGTTTGTAACCAAAATGGTGACTTCAAAATTTATAACTTCACTGACATTTCACTCTCTAACGAACTTGTTGAACTTTTGGCTCATGGGTACACTTTTGTCCCGAGTAAATTTGGGGACATTTCTAAGGAAATTATTAATCTTAAATGCTTTGTGAGAAAGCTCAATTTGAAATTGTTTTTTAACAATGAATGTACCCTATTAGCCTCTCCAACTTTGAAACTACCTAGTGTTTTCAACCCACCCCTTCATCCTTCTTTATCCCTTTTCGAACAGGTGTGTGAAGTAGACTTAAGACACATGTTCAATGAAAGATTCGAGAAGAGGTCCACTCGAGAGTTTAACACCTCTAAGGAACAGTTTGAATTACTTGTTAACCTTAGTCAAGCCCCAGTACGATTAATAAAACCTGATAAGGGGGGGGGGGGTTGGTTATATTAGATAATGAAGTGTACAATGAGAAGATGCTTTCACTCTTGGACTCACCAGCTTACTCTGAAGCTTCTATTAGTGAAATACATGGTGCACATAACAGGATGAGAGGTTATTTTCGTGATTTATTTCTCGAAAATAAGATTGATTTAGAAACTTACAACTATATAGACATCACACTACCAAAGATCCCTGTTATGTTTGGCATCCCCAAGGTCCATAAGGACTTGGTTAACTCACCCATGAGGGCTTTAATTGATGGAAGGTCCTCCATGACATATCCAAGTGCGAAACTCGTGGACAAAATTTTGTCTAAATATGTGCAGTCCCTCCCTGGTGTTTGTAAAGACTCGTGGTCTTTTTTAGAATGAATGAATAGTCTACCCTTTAACAGTGAAGTTAATTTTCTCACTGTGGATGTTGTAGACTTGTATACTTCAATTCCTCACCAGGAGGCGCTTGAGTGGACTGCACTTTTACTTGAAGAACTGGGTGCCCCAAGGATTGAAATAGATTTAGTCACAGAATTATTGGATATAGTCCTGTCGTCTAATTATTTCATCTTCGATAAGAAGCATTTTCTCCAAAAACAGGGTGTTGCCATGGGATCCCCCTGTGGGGCTTCTGTGGCAAACTTCTTTATGGGATATTGGGAGAAACATCTCCTTTTTGCATCATCTACCCTGATGGCACCAGTGCAATACTACACGAGATACTTGGACGATATATTTCTGCTTTTTAGGGGTGACCTCTTTAAAGCTGATGCCTTTGTTAACTCCATTAATAAAACTACAGAATTTTTAAAATTCACTTATAAGTTTTCTACATCAGAGATTGATTACTTGGATATTAAACTGATGAAGGATCACCAGAGTAACACATATATCTCAAACATTTATAGAAAACCAACGTACTGCAACTCATTTTTGCACTTCTCGAGCCACCATCCCTTTAAACAAAAAAGAGCTATAGTTAAGGGCCAGTTGGTGAGAGCGGCAAAAATGTGCAGTACTTTAGATGATTTTCACAAAGAATGTGATTTTCTACTTGAAATGTTTTCAAATAGAGGTTATCCAACTGAATTGATTAACAAACTTACTATTGAAGTAAACACAAAGAGAAATAATGGGTATTTTACGGCCATTTTATGTAGGAGTAATCCTGTCATTTCATTTCCACTTGATTTGGATACTTCTAATGACTCTATTAACATTAATTCAGTAACGGATGAGATGTCAGTTGTGACAACCTCTTTTGATCCATCTGTGAGTTATATTACAACATTTAGTCTTGATTCGAAAGCCATCATGACTATCATACGTAAGAATTGGGATTTTATTATAAGCAATCCCACACTTACAGATAAATTTGGTTTATTTCCTAGATTTGTGTTTAAAAGAAACAACAACTTAAAGGAATTATTACAAAGGGGTTCTCTTAACGTACCTTTCAATAGGAAGGTGGGTATGTACCCTTGTGGCTTCTGTAATAGATGTCATAAAGTTAGATCAGGACAGACGTTTATTATACGTAACAAAAAATATATAATTAGAGCCCCATTAAATTGTGAAAGCAAATCTATTGTTTATGTGGCCTTGTGCGATTGCTGTCCGTCTTTCTACATCGGAAAGACCGATCGTAGATTACGTGACCGTATCTATGAACATCTATACGCGATCAAAAATAAAAATGACAGCAACGCACTTGCTAAGCACATTATTAACCAGCCTGGCCATAGTTTTTCATTTATGGCAATAGACCAAATCCAAGGTAATATTAGGGGTGGTCCTATTCCACTGCTCTTAGAAATATGTGAGCTTGAATGGCAACTTAGAACAGATGCATTTAACCACCCAGGACTAAATGAAAACTCTAACATAATTTCAGTGTTGAAAATGAGGAGTTACTTAAGATAACCACGTAATGCGTCTTTAACTTCTGGTGTATGTAAAATATGTGCATTTTGCTTATGAAGTAGTTTTTAATTATGAGTTATTTTTCTAACTTGTAATTGAGTACAAAGTTGACCTTCTCCAACTATTAATTTCCAGTTGCATTGTTTTTTTAATTTCTAATTTTTAATTTTCATTCTTACTAGAATGTTTATTACTGTTTAACTGGTTCTCCAAACTGTTTAGTAAGATTCTTAAGAGTTTTTAGACTCTAAGGATGTTCATAGTAGCTGTCTCTCTAATTATGGAGTAATACTTCGGCATCTAAGTGATTTTAACTAATTTATATGCATAGATCTTATATATTAACTTATATATTATCTTATATATTAAATTATTCTTGTTCTGTTGGTAAATTGAAATATTTTAAATTGTAATTGCTATGACATCATTTCCTTTTCCAAGATTTAAATGCCTGACTTAGTTCAAATTTACTGTTTTTCTCTGAAGAAGCTGTGTCAGTGTACATGGCGAAAACGCTTGAATAATAAATTTGCGTTAAGATATTTGGCTTTCGCTATTTCCTTTGAACTACAATTGCAACAACGCTGCATTTTGAGTGCTGGAGCAAGGAGTCTGTGCCTATTTTTCATTTATCAATTGTTTACCGTCTTTTGTGAACTCGACTGTTTGATTTCTATTTATCCTATACTAAAATTAAGATCTTATGAAATGTAATTATATGTGTGTTTTAACAAAATATTTTGGCACATTTTGTATGCTTATGAATTTTGTATATGTTTTTAACAGGTAAATGTTTTTCTCCTTTTTTTTTACAAAACATGTTTTTATTGGTGGTTGCTGAGATGTTATTGATGCAATTTAATTTTATTAACTCTGATGAAGTCTTACTATGTATGTTTGTGTATATATGCATGCTATGCATGTTGCATGTGTCAGCTTTGCAAAGCTTTTGACACAATCCCACATTCAGGCATTACCGATAAACTTAGCAAACTGAATGTAAACCCCTTTGTTGTAAGATGAGCTGCCAACTGGCTCACAAACCAAACACACACTATCAAAGTGGGTGACTCCACATCAGCCAGCAGATCTGTTACCAGCAGGGTGCCATAGGGGTCAGTGCTGGGCACCCTACTGTTTGGTATATACTTCTCAGAAGTTAAGGTTAAAACTAAGGGGTTTTGGCTGACCAAGTTTGCAGATGACTGCAAACAAGGTGCAATCATTGAATCCCAAAATGATGCCAGTATACTCCAGGAGGGTCTTGTACAGATGAATGACTGGTGTATTAGTCACAATCTCAAACTGAATGCAAACAAATACATCATCATTCCCTTCAGCACAAACAATGGCCCTTTACACTATCAAATCAACAATACCTTAAGTACTCACGGGGTGGTAAGGGACCTGGGATTGCAAGTTGACTGCAACCTTAACTTTAACCACCATATGTCTCCTGTAGTTAGGAAGGCTTTTTACGTAGCATACTTGATTTGTAAAGGTATCTTCTCGAGAGCAAAAGAGCTTATGACCCCTCTATACTCGGCACTAATTCGGCCCATATTTGTGTATAATGTCACCTTCGGCATGTCGCATACAAAGCACCCACAGCAACTGGAGAGACCTCAAAGGTTTCTAACTAAAAAGATAAAGGGACTCCAGCATATGGCTTACACAGTCTGACTAAAGTCCCTGTCACTATACTCCATGTTGTATAGACTTCTTAACGGATACTTATGCCTGGCCAGCTATTCAAGACCCAAACCTAATGAACTTGCTGCATATCAGTAAATCAAATGGGACTAGGGCTACCCATTCCAGGGACCTAAATATGGCCTGCAAATTAAATAGAACATGCTGGAGAGACAGACTTATCTCTCAGTGACTGTCACGTCTTTGGAACAGGAGCCCAATTCATATGAAACAGAGCACCTCTATGACACTGTTCAAGAGGAACCTGGACGAGTGGATGGGGCACCATAAATTCTTACTGGGGATAGTGCCCACAACCCTCCTGGACATGGGTAATCATCACTAAATGCAATCTTGGTATTGACTAGCATTTTCATGGTATTACATTGGGATGAAATGGCTAGGCTTAAAATGACCTCCAGGTCGATAGCTTAGTAATTTCTATGATCCTATAATACTATGATCCTATGCCTTGGCAAAAACACTTAGTTAATTGATTCATTAAAGTTTTTGCCTTCAGATTTTTGGCTGCTGGTTCTTACTCTAACCAAGTTCATTGGTAATTGTACAATTAGGCTGTTTTCAAAACCGTGGAACCCCTGCACACATTTTTAGAACCATACATAAATGCATGTGTTTTTTAATTCACCTTCCTGATTGTATTAAATTATATTCCTTACTAAATACAGCACCACATCTTAGATGTGTTTTAAATGTGTAGTTTTTAACATTTTTCCAATAGGCAGAAAAATACAATGTGTGAACCAATAATAACATAACAACCCATTTCTGAAGATTTCAACCATAAAAGGCCATTCAGATTGATGTCAATATAATCCAATATGTGCAATCTCTGCTGAAGTAAAATTCATCTCAATAATTCCGCATTAAGAGAACTGTAATTAATGAAAAGGTTACTGCTGGCAACCAGCTTTGCATTTCAATGTTTCATCTCCAAATTTAGTGTATGCTGCCCTTGACTGACTATGTTACATTTAAAAAAAATGGTGTGTGTCAACAATCAATCTGTGTAGTGTGGGAAAAGAACCCACATCCTTGGGTACCAAAAGCAAGTATGCTATTTGCTACACCACTGACACTGAACAGTGTAACTACAAAACCCTAAGACAGACATTGTGATTCTCGATATGGAAAAGGGGAAAAATAAAATTAGAGGAGACATGGCAGTTGGTGTGGACTTTAAGGCACTTACTTGACAATAATTAAGATCAGGGTTTCACGCTGAGCAAAGTCACTTAGTTAAATAGTGCCCTTAACTGTGGAATTTTAGACACACACACACACACACACACACACACACACACACACACACACACACACACACACACACACACACACACACACACACACACACACACACACACACACACACACACACACACACACAATCTGCTCTGCTATGACACACACACAAATGTAATAAAACATGACACATAGAAATGTAATAGCACATGGCACATAAAATGTAATAATACATAACACATACAAATGTAATAACACATGGCACATACAAATGGAAAAACACATGACACATTCCTGCACTATGAAGGAAGCTGGTGACTGAGTGGAAGTGGGAACAAAGTGAGGAGAGATTTAGAAGTACATTCTAATACAGTTTCCCTCTCACCCTCAGATCAATTATTGCAGAGAGCGACCAGTTTGTAGCCAATACAAAGCAATTAACAAGACAGAGCAAAGTACAACAGTATATATAAATGTGCAAAAGTATACATATACATGATGTGTGTGTCTGTCTGCATGTGTGTGTGTGTGTGTGTGTGTGTGTGTGTGTGTGTGTGTGTGTGTGTGTGTGTGTGTGTGTGTGTGTGTGTGTGTGTGTGTATAGATGATAGGGCAGTGTTCAGACTCTCACCCTATGCCCACAGCAGGACTATGATAGTGAGGAAAAGAGTGCATTCAGACAGCAGTTGTAGGACCTACTAGATAAATCAGGACAAGTCTTGATAATGGGTGACTTGAATGTACATAATATCAGGACAGACAGAAATGGATATGAGGATTGCCTGGGTCAGAATGGGTGGGGGCAACAGGAAAAAAGAAGAGGCCATTTTAGACTTCTCTTTGGCAAATGGCTTGATAGTAGCCAACACATGGTTCAGAAAGAGAGACAGTCACAAGATTACATACAAAAGTGGCCAACATGCAATTCAGGTAGACTTTCCCCTACTAAGGAAAGGGCACTGGGGTAGAATCAAAGATTTCAAAGCCTTCCCCAGTGAAACAGTCAGCCCACAGTATAAACCACTGGTTGCCGCAATCAATTGCAAGCAATGGTCAGAGAAGGTTCTAAGGTCAACAGAGACCTGGCTGAAGACCTGGAAGTTGACTGGAGAGAAAGTACAACAGTTCAAGGAGTTACTCAGGGCTCTAGCACCCCAAGAAGAGGAGGAAATAGGTGAAGTTGAAGAAGAATTCAGTGTTTCAAATCAGCATGTGTGAGGACTACAGAACAGATATGTGACTAAGCCAGGTATGCAAATAAAGTACATAAGGAAAGCAGGTGGTGGAATGCAGAAGGCCAGGAAGTCATCAAAAGAAAGTAGGAGCACAGACAAAATGGGAGATAGAAAAGATGGACCAGGCTAGAAAGGAATACTGTCTGGCTAAGAAAGGAGTTGCAATAACAAAGAATAGGGCATTGGAGGCATGCTACCAGCTTCTGGAAAGTGACTCAGTAAGTGGCACAAATAAACTCTATCAGTTTGCAAGGCAAAGACAGAAAGGTAAAGAAGATAGTCAGCCACCCTTCATAACGAAAGCCAGCAACATCCTGCTCACCAGTCCACAGGACATCAAAGTCAAATGGAAGGAGTACTTTAGGCACCTTCTAAATGAAAAAAAAAACAGAGAAGCTGTACTGCCCCAAACACAGGCTACAATGAGAGAAGAGGACGCCGCATAGAAGCAGAAAGAATAGCATTAAGGAAAACGAAGTGAGGGAGAAGAGCATTCTCGGATGAGGGTGGAGCAGATATGATAAAGATGCTGGGTAAGCTAGGGGAGAAATGGCTCCTGAGGGTACTCATACCAGTGTTTAGAGAAAGGAGTATCACAGATGACTGGAGAATCAGCATACTCATGCCAGTGTACAATACAAAGGGTACATCCACAACTGTGAGTGGTACAGAGGTACCAAGCTCCTGTCACACTGCATGAAAGTTCTGGAGAAGGTAACTGATAAATAGATATGCAGAGTAGTAGAAAGTAAGATGGGAGATGAGCAGTTCAGATTCAGATCAGGATGCAGCACAACTGACCAAATATTTGCAGTGAGACAGATAGTTGAGAAGAAGTTACAAATGAGGAAAGAGTCCAACTTGGAATGGAGAAAGCATATGACAAAGTCCCAAGAAAGCTGATTTGGGCAGTACTGCAGTGGTTCAAAGTCCCTGAAACATTGGTAGAATTATTGTAGGCTATGTACAAGAACCCTATGACTCAAGTACGAACAGTGCTCAGCGTCACAAAGGAATTCCCAGTGGGAGTGTGTGTACATCAAGGTACAACTCTGACCACACTGCTGTTCATACTGGTGATGGACTACATTAGCAAACAGGTTGGAGGGGCAGATGAAGAAAGTTGCTGTATGCAGACATTGTGGCATTACAGGCAGACTCTGAGCAGGAACTTCAGCAAAGTATGGGGATTGAATGCAAAGCTGAAGGCACATGGGATGAAGCTAAGTTCAGATAAGACAGGGGTAATGGCAGCAAATTGGGGAGAAGAAAACTAAGATAGAAGGGAAAACAGTAGAACAGGTTAACAGCTTCAAGTATCTGGGAGGGCTGGTTGAGGAGAATGGAAATCTGAATGAAGTGGTCAAAGCCAGAATCAGAGGGGCAGCAGTCAACCGGCATAGACTGTCAGATATAGTGTAGGACAGAAGAATGCCAAAGAAATTGAAAAGTAAGGTGTACAAAACAGTGGCATGAATAATACTACTGCATGGTACAGAAACCTGGGCAGTAAAGCAGAGCAGGTGAGGAAACTAGCATTGATGGAAATGAAGTAACTGAGACAGGTGACAGGATGCACACTGTGGGACAGATGAAGAAATCAGGACATAAGAGCAGAAGCCAAAATAGCTCCAATTGCAGAACAGATCAAAGATCACAGATTATAATGGTTCTGGTACATGTGCATAAAAGCATAAGACAATCTGGTGAAGAAGATTTAGGACAGACATGAAGAAGGTAAGATGAAATAAGGGCATCCAGCAAAGAGGTGGATGGGTTATGTCATCTGTGACAGTCAGGCATGAGTGTTGAAGAAGCCAGGAATATAGCACTGAATAGCGTGAGATGGCATCAGTTAACATGACACTCCAACCCCATGCAGAAAATGAGGAAAAGGGGGCTGATGATAATATATATGTATATGTATATATATATATATATATATATATATATATGTGTGTGTGTGTGTGTGTGTGTGTGTGTGTGTGTGTGTGTGTATATATATATATATGTGTGTGTGTGTGTGTGTGTGTATATATATATATATATATATATATATATATATATGTGTGTGTGTGTGTGTGTGTGTGTGTGTGTGTGTGTGTATATATATATATATATATATATATATATATATATATATATGTGTGTGTGTGTGAGTGTGTGTGTGTGTGTGTGTGTGTATATATATATATATATATATATATATATATATATATATATATATATATGTGTGTGTGTGTGTGTGTGTGTGTATATATATATATATATATATATATATATATATGTGTGTGTGTGTGTGTGTGTGTGTATATATATATATGTATATATATATATATATATATATATATATATTTATATATGGGTGCGATCAGAAACTTATTTTAAAGTGGCTTTTTCATCGAGAGTGAAAATGCTGGTATAGTTGATTGAAAATCAGCTGATTGCTAAGTACCTTCTTTTTCACCATGAGAGTATAGTACAGTGGGGGTCATGGCATATGCCCTTCCCTTACTGCGGTGTGGAGGTGGCAAATATTCTTACCAAAAGTATTTTGTGTTATTTTTGATCCCTTGCAATTGATGTTTACATATGCAAAGGGAAGCAGTTGATCACTGTGGGATTGACTTTCTGTTCAATGGAAGGTTATGCTTCCAGATATATATATATATATATATATATATATATATATATATATATATATATATATATATATATATATATATATATATATATATATATATATATATATATTATATATGTGTGTGTGTGTGTGTGTGTGTGTGTATATAATATGAATCCATATCAGATTACTGAAGTTTCTAAACTTTGAAATTCATTTGTAGGGACCATATGATTCTAGTTTTGAAACTTTGAACATTTTGAATGGAGATCACTATACAGCACGGAACGGGACATTTATCCTTTTCCACAATGTAATGTGATCTCGGAGTTGGTATATTTAATTAGCAGGGTGTGTGGGGGGCTCAGCAACCTACGTGAGGAGTGCAGGGGGGCCTGCCCTCCTGCAAAACCATTAAAATAGTTTTTTTTTTTTTTTTCCTTTCAATGTTCGAAGTTCTGAAACTTCAATCATATGGTCTCAGCCATATGAATTTCGAAGTTTCAAAACTTCAATAATCTAATATATATAGATGGGTCCCCTTCACATGGTCGACATTTCACAATGTCGAAACCCATATGGCCGAGACCATATGATTGACATTTGAAATGTCAGCCATGGGAAACCGGCATCTCTGAACTGTGAGGAATGGAAAGATTTCATTAGCATCTTTAAAGTTTTTTTTTGGTCTACTTGTATGTTCAACATTTCAAATGTCGATCATATAGTCCCGGCTATATGGGTTTGAGCATTGTGAAATGTCGATTATATCAAGTAGATCCGTATAGATAGATATATAGATATAAGCAAACTAAGAACATATTTGTTTAATATATAATTTTATATATTGTGCATATCAGCTTATTAATTATTTGTATTTCAAGCTTCAAAAAAATGCTGTTGACTGTGTAGGTCACATATGTCAAGATGGTTGACCTAAGTTAGCAACCACACCCAAGACAGGGAAGAGGTGGGGGGTTTGGGTTAATCAACAACTTAGTGGTTATTCAGAAAAACACTGTTCAATGCCTTACTTTTCATAATTTAAATGTGTGTTGATTACAGCAACTTTACATGAACTGACTTAAAAATGCCGGTAAGGTAAGTGAGGCATAGTGCAAAGCAATAATTTCAGTGGAAATATTTGCAAATGTTGAAGAAAGTACTTCGCCTAAGAGAGAAGCTGTACACAAACATTAAATGTGACAATTTTAAGGAAGTCAGGATATGCTTGTATTTCAAATTGCAATATACAAGAAGTATGTAATATTACAGGTGGATTCAGGGCATATACTTTATGCAAATGTGTACTTTGATGCTTTATTTTGTTATTTATTTATTTTATTTATTTTTTTATTTGTTTTACAAAACAAATGTAACATTCAAAACTTCTTCACAAAATGACTTCTCTTCTATGTGGAACTGTACTTGTACCACGCCTCCCTCTTTTATATCCTGACTAGCTCTGCTTCTTGAATTCATTCTTATGTCCATACACTTATTTGTCCTAATGTTTCCACTCTACCGCTTTAAATAATCTTCACCTATAAAGTTGCCTGGAATAGGCTGACTACTTCTATGGCAGAAGTTTCATATAATGCTGCCTGTTCTCAAATATGAGCTTTCACTCTGTAATATAAGTTTGAATTAATTGTAACTAATTGACTTTTGCAGTTTTACCTCTGCTTCTACCAATTGTTCAATTGCTTGTCTATGAATTTGTTTTTGTGGAACTTCGCTATTATACAACTCCCCCCCATTAATATTCAAAAACATGCATACTGATTGCATGCTGATTGCTGATTGGTCAGCATGCACGTTGTAAATCAGAGTTATAGTAATGGAAAAAGGTCCGGTCGCCCGGACTTTTTCCATTACTATAACACTTTTTTCTCACTGTTTCGCTATGTTAAACGAGTTTCTCTGTTGCTTTTTTAAAGCTGTCTCGCTATGTTAAACTCTTTTAACATAGCGAGACAGTTTGTAAAAAGCAACTGAGATCTTGCTTTCTCCGCTTTCTCTTGCTCGTGACCAAACCACGCCAACCGTGGGTAAATCGTGGGTAAATCCAGCATTACCAACACCCAGGCGTGGGTTATTGCTATATTGTTCAATATTTTTCTATGTGCGTTTTTTTGCAGAGCTTTTCTCCCCGGTACTCCACTGAAAATGGGCTCTTAATGGCCCAGTGGACGATCCCGGTAAACAAATGTCAATAAATAAATTAATTAATTAATAAATAAATAAATATTGCTTAGTATTTATGTATTTATTTTATTTTATTTTACATTTGTTTACCAGGAAAGTCTGACTTGGAACAAAGCCAATTTTCAGCAGAGGCCTGAGGAGAAACACTCCAGACATATGTCTTTGTAACAGTTAGTTCGTTAGTTAGTTAGTTACACTTTTAACAGTTACTTAGTAAAATTAAACATATAAGAGAGGTAGATTCAGTACAAATGTATACAGAAATAAACATACAGATTCGGTGTATGTACAAGTACAACAGTAAATTCTGCGTTTTGCTGATTAATAAATGTAATCATGTAAGAAAGATTTGGACACAAAACTGTGGTAGGTAAGCAACCACCCCCTCCGTCTTTTATAAGCAGCTGAAGAGAATATTTCATATAAACAGTCATAGGATCAAAGATGCCCGAAGAGACTGACCGCAGATGTTCGTGACTATGCAAACATGACTCTGAAATAAAAAAATGTCATTCCCAAAGAAATGCATTGAATAATAATTGAATTGTTTTTCATATTTTGTTAGTATAAATCCAGAAGTAATTCATAAATGAATATAATACAAGAAGTAAGTAGTTTTAGTACAAAAACTGCAGCACAGTCCATATCAGCAAGATATTTCAAACATTATTATTTCTTTTGTTACGTCAGCATATCTCCTTAGTCTCAGCACACTGCAGATGTAAAAATCATCAGTGCATGACATCATTATACTGGTTGTTCACAACCTTCCAGTACCATTTCCCATAATATATTTTTTCTGAATAAAGATTTAATTAAAATAAGAAATCATTGTTATTGAAGATTGCACTGATGCATTACATTATGAGTCAATTTACTATCTCCATTTCTTGTTTGTCTTTCTAACCTCCTTCTGTCTTTTTCTTGTTTTAATTATATATTAGTTTGTCTTTCTGTTTTTTTCCCTTTCTCTCTCTCTGGTTTATGTTAATTTTTTCCATAGGTACATAATTCCAAGGTGCAGCACAACCATGTTCCTCTCAGATCAGGGAATGTTCATCCTCCGCACATCCAGGGACATCCTCAATGGGTTGGGGGCAAAGCATTGGCACTGACCCTGTAGGCACTCTGGCATGATGAACCTTGGCAAGCCACACAGACCATAGACTTTGGGACTTGGTTGAAGATGTGGTAGAGCAGGTAGTGAAGAGACATTTTTGGCCAGTCCAGAGTGACCAACACGGTATCACTGACCACTTCACCATGACAGGCTTCCATCCTTAAACATCAGTGTCGGGCACTGCAACACCATCAGGCAGTGGAAATGTTTGTTGTCTTGTGGACCAGGTGGGCTCCTGTGATGAACTCCTCTTCACCTCCTTCCTTCTCTAATCCTCTCTCCTACATCCTCTAACCTACTTCCTACCCAAACTACCCTCTGCCATAAAAATTTTGAAAAATAAGGGTGTCTATCCCTCAGTAATATAGTACCCCTCTTCTTTCACCTCTTCCAGCACACACCTCTTGATGTGTTCCTTCTGTGATTTCCTCATTGTTATGTCTTCCTTTCTTCAATTCATGTCTTCCCTTTCAAATCTTTAATAAAAACAATCAGGATATCCACATAAGGATACCCCTCTAGAAAACATGTAAAGCTCATTTATATTTTTTTAAAAAATTAATAAAAATACCTACTTGTCACTTGCCTTAAATAATTCAAAGCTGCTTGTGCCTAGCTGCATTTGTCCATAACACCCGAATACTTCCAAATACGAGCATTTAAGTTTTCAAGTAGTACTTTGCACATACTTAAGGATTAACTTCAACAACTTTACACATTTAACAAAAGTGGGTATTTTTTATCAACAGCTTTTGCATTGACTTATTCAATGCAAATAGTCTGCAATTACTGCATCTGCATACAAGCGTCATACTTCTTGAGTAACTGCTACAATAGTATGGACCTTGGGAGTATGAATATCACCCAATGTTTCATTTAAACCTGGAAATTCACACGTATTCAAAACAGTATGCAGATTAGATTCAACCAGAAACACAAAACATAAAAGTGTCAGGAATAGATAAAAAAATGAAGGAAGGAAAACTAAATAAGTATATTAAGTAAGAAAGAAAGAAACTCAAACACATTATAAAATGTGATACATTCTTGGTGTACTTAATTATGTATGTACAGTCCTGAAAGATTCTTTATTGATGCAAAGGAAATATCAATGTAAATGTGAACTATAAGAAAATTTAAACTTAGCAGTATCTTGTTAAAAGCTATGGACTATATTTATCCAAAATGGATGTACATTTGCATTCCTAATATACTAAGATAAAATCAACATTGTTATTTCTTTGATAACGTAATTTAACATTGCTTCCACAACTAAAAATGAAAACCTTTACTACAAACAAGTGATTTGTTAAATTGTGGATTGTCAGGTTTTCTGTTTTATAACTCATAAAGTTACACAAGAATCAAAAATAAGAATGTAAACAACTTTGGAAACAACACAACTAGCATAGATTTGTAATGTATATTTTCTGAGTTATAGGATGAATAAACTAGCCTGTTTTATGTGTGTAAAATTGGCATGATGTAAAAAATAAAAGTTCTTCTTCAATGGGGTTTGCTATTAAATATTAAGAATGACTTATTTCAACCCATCTGACTCAACAATATCTTTCAAAGAGGTATGAACATTGGACAATAGAACAATGTCAGGAGTCCTACAGCTATGTTTTGTAAAATATGGACCATATCTATGTGTTGTATTGTCAGTACCCTTTCATATATTTCACTAACTGCATCATCATTATAGCCTCTCCATATAAAAATATGTTATCAAGTCTCTCGTTTTGCTCATAAATCATCTTTGGTAGTAGTTAACCGTGCAGAGCACACAAACTGAGAATTGACAGTGTATTGTTTGAATATTCTTCTTGCTGGACTTCTTGAAATTATAGGATTGGTACTATTTGTGATTATTTTATTTTATATTTATTTTATTTTACATTTGTTTACCGGGAAAGTCCGACTGGACACTTGTCCATTTTCAGCAGAGGCCCAGGGAGAAAAGCTCCGCATGAAACAAAATACAGCTAGAGATATCTAGTATCAGTAGCTTATGTACAAGTAGTTTACATAAAGTTAGTTTACATACAGGTAGCTTACATAGACGTAGTTTACATACAGGTAGCTACAATGATTGGCACATGGGATGTAAAAGTCCATGATATTTGAGCTTAATTACCATATTCCTAAGTCTAAGCATCACAACACTACATCACCTTATTATCCTTAGGAAAAAGAAGTACAACAACATTATGTGAAAAGTACAACATTAGGTTTTATTACAACACAATGCTTTACCTAGGAAATAGGTGAGGAGAAACTGGATAAGATGGCTAAGGGATTACTTTGTATCTTAAATACAGCAGTTTGAACACTGCTTAGCTTCCAAGGGCCTATATAATAAATAGGACTAGAGGTTGTGGTTAGTCCAGATGGTGCTAGTGTTAGAAACTGAGGTTAATCACGTGAAGAGCATGGGCACAGCCATTTGTTTAATAGTTGTTTTTTTTAGGGTTGTTTTAAACTGAACAATAGATGTAATGGATGCAATATTGTCTGGCAGTGCATTCCAGATTTTTCTAGCATAATTTGAGAAGAGGGAGTCCCCCGCTTGTTTTTTGCTTATGCCGATTTTTATATGGTGTTTGTTAGTGGACCTTAACATTCTGTTAGTGACATAGGGCTGAAGTAACATTTGCAGGGCAGGTATTTTTTCAGGTTCATATAGTATTTTGTAGGCCATAGTTAACTGGCTATAATGAAGGAGTTGTGGTTATAGTCTCAGGTTAACATTTTTATTTTATGTTTATTTATTTAACATTTGTTTACTGGGAACGTCCAGCTGGGTAGAGTCTGTTTTCAGTGGAGGTCTGTAGAGAAATGTTCCAGATGCATGTCTTTGGAATGTGGGAGAAAAACAGACCACCCAGAGGAAACACATGCAAATGCAGGGAGGACATGCAAGACTCTACAAAGAAGGCACCGCAGTCGAAAATTGCACTGGAGAACCTCTTGCTGTGAGGCAACAATGCTAACCGCTGCACCACTGTGCCTCAATATTTCAAAACAGTATGCAGATTTAAAAACATCTAAAAATAAATTAAAAAAAATAACATCTGAAAATAAAAAATAATTTCAACATGATATATAAAATTAAACTTTAAATAAGCTAAACATGAAAGTGATTTTAAAAATTATCTAATTGTAATTGTAAAATGAAGATAAAATCAGTCATAAATTCAGATTGACATATGAATAAAAAACAGTTGCATAACTGATGTCTCCCATATCTGCTCTTTTTGTTTAAATCACTTCAAACAAAAATATTATTTTGAAAAACTAATTAAAGTAAAATACAATTGCTACTAATTTATCGGATGGAAGAGTCTACAGTATGCTTTTATTTATCATCCAAGTTAATGGTAATAGTTTGCTATGAAACATCATATCTTCATTAATTGAGTCAAAAATATCAGAGCTGCAATATCTAACTTCAGTAACATCTGAAACTTAAAGTATAGCTGAACAAAACAGTTTAAAATACTAAGAAACAATTATTTTACATCCTTGATATGGGGGTCTATAAGTTTATTACCCCCAAGGTCATGCAAACTAATAGAAAAGGGAAATGTGTACAAAAACATAAAACTCATCCTTTTCTTCTTATCTGAGTCGTCAACCATACAGAAAATTGTAACCTCTGTGATAAAATGTTAATGTTATGATGTCAGCAACATCTACATATAATTTCACAATTGTAATATTTCATGATCTGACAACAGAGTACATCATCAGCTGTAGTGGTTCTAGAAATAACCACCATTAATTATCATTTCCCTAACATTTTCTGTCTGAAATGTGGCACCTAACCTGATTTTTTTATGAATTCAGAGTTGCCTGAGTAATGATGGCGATGCAGTTTTTTTCAATGTGAAAATAGTCAAGAAGTACTTTAGAAATAAAAATCCAATAACACTGAATTATCTAAAGAACTGTCTAAACAATAAGGCAGCTTATCAGTTGGTCTATTGGTCCTGCCATGGTAAGGTAACAGATGTAAAAGTATGCTAGGTTTTTTTTTTTGCATTAATGCAAAATATATCCATTTGCCTACATTTAATTAGAAATTAAATCAGAATTAATTTGTGGAGCTCTGACAGTAGTATAACCATAAAGATATTTTTACTTAAACAACTTTGTGGTTTTAATATTTATTTCGCACTTAAGGCTTCTGTCATATTAGCAGGTCTGTGAGGCATGGTTTGTAACTAGCTTATGGCAAAAAATCTTTGTGGACTACACAGGCATGTCATCAACATATGTTATTGCCAAGTGCAAGATAGAACAGAAAGTATTAACATTTCATGAACTGAGCTGGTCAGGTTTCCCACTCATCCTAACCTGTCACCTTGCATTCACAATATTTTAGATATGGGCACCTCAGACGTTTCAGGCAAGTTTATAGAGTAGTTAGTTATCCTGTCTGGGTGATATGGGATCATTTCCTTGTAATATTACCTGTCCTTTTAAATGAGTCTAAATCAAAAGTCAGAGCTGTGTGGTGAGTTGCAAACACTGAGAAAGTATATGAACTAATATAAATGCTGCCATAAACTATTTTTGACAAAGAAAGGAAGAAAACAAGCTACACTTGATAACACTTAGCATACTGCAGGGATTGAACTCACTCTTTAGTCGAATGTCTGTACAAGAACTTTTTTACTTAAAATGATACTATCTCTACCCCACAGTGATCCATAAAACAGTTTGTCTGTATAATTACATCAAAACTCTGAAATCCTAAGAATTTCACTTTATGTTCCAGTCCTCTCACAGCTCCAACCAAGATCTCTAACTCAGGTTTCACTGCTCTAGCCCGCACTGGTCAACAACTCTACTCAACTCCCTTACAGACAAGTCTAAACTCCATTGGTCATAACATCCTGATTAAGACATGGATCAACACTTCTCCACAATTCCTGTAGCCGGCCTATTATTTCTGGATGCTAATACCTCTCACGTGTACAATACAAGAAGTAAGATTTTCAGCAGTAAACCCATTCATATGTCATTCCCAAACTCATGCAATGTTTGCACTAAATCTTATGCTGAAGTATTAAGTTCAGAGCTACCCAAACCACAAAGACTAAGTCCTCCAAAATGTCACACAGGCAGTATATGCCCTCTTCAGCATCAACACAGCACATAGAAATGACATTAATACAAAATACTCCAATGCATAACAGGAGTCAGCAAGCAACAAAAACAAAGTTCACTGAGCAGGCAGCCCCTGCATCAGATATACTAATTACAAAAGACTCCATAGTCAGACACACAGATGTACCTCTCACTAGGCTGTGAAAGAAACAGTGATGGCTAGCTGGTTTTCAGGCACAAGGATTTACCATGTTACCCACTCACTCAGGTCATTACACAGCATATACCAGTATAATTCAGTCATACTACATGGTGTCATAAATGATCTGAGTCATAGCACCCTGAACTACATGAAGAGAGACATGATACAGCTCTTGGATTATGTGTCTCGGCAGGTATGAGCCTAGCACTGAGCAGTATTCTATCCTCACAAAGGATAATGCAACAATACCAGCAGGACAACGTTGACTTTAACAATTGGCTTAGTCATTAGTGTCATTCTGGGGGGGGGGGGGCAATATCTGCTGGATTGAGGGGACATGGCAGACATGCTGTGCTGTTTTGCCAGGGATGTCCTGCACTTTTCCACCTAAGCCCTCAGTTAATGGCAAAAACTTTAGCTTACCCCATAGTGCCTTTTTTAGGCAATGTAAACCTACTAAACCTAACTACTTAGCCAAAACTACTCAAAGCAAAATGAAGGTACTAATGCTAAATGCCAGATGTCTGAACATAAAACTCTACTCCCTACAATCCTTCCTTGCCCTTAGGACATAGACATCTGTGTGGAAACTGAGACATAGTTTAAAGCAGCTAAAAGCACTCCCTCATTGCAGGGCTATAACGCCTTCCACATCTTTAGACAAGATACCACTCCAAAAGGGAAACAAGGTAGAAGTGTCTCAGCCTTTATCAAAATTAACTATACCTCCAGACAGGTAAAGCTATACCTCTAGAAAGGTAAAACAGCATGATGAGACAGAAATTCTCCATATTCAAACTACCATAGGAAAAACCCTTTATTGTATCATTGCTAGCTGTAGAACCCCCTCTATAACCTGGGACAATCACTTAAGATACCTAAATGGATTTCAGTCTCTAAGCATAGGAACTAACATGGTTATTCTGGGAGACTTCAATTATCCATCAATAAACTGGAAAACATACACATCCTCAAATAGGTTGGCCCAGAAATTCCTGGACTTTGTTAACATGAATGTCCTGGAACAATTCCCACATGGGGAAACAGCGTCCTCCACTTGATCCTCAGAAATATGAGGAGCTGCTGCACTCCCCTTGTGTATCATCCTCTCTAGTAAGGTCATAGTGCAAAGTGATATCTTTTGAAATTATACTGGCGCAGGGGCACCCCTTTGAATCCTAGAATGTTCAAAAATTATTCTAAAGCAAACTATCTGCTATTCAGTGATACAGTGGCAAAACTTGTATCCCTCAAAACAAGATAATTCATCTACCTATGCTGAATCCTTCTCCTAGGCATTCTGCCACTACCTCAACCACAGTATAATGGCAGTTGGTCCCACTTGAAAGAAGGAAAACAAAATCTCCAAAACTAAACCACTTTAGTGGACCCCATCCATAAACAAGCAATACAGCAAGAGAAAAAATAATTGCTAAACACAGTAAACACAATAAAAACACAATCAGAGACATTTACAAGTAGATAAGGACTCTAATCAAAGCCACTAATGCTAACTTCAAGTTAATTAAAACCTCCCAAGCTAAATACAACCATAAGCCATTCTTCAGATATGTTAGGAAGCTAAAAAGAAAATACACAATAGTGTGCTGAACTGGAGGTATATGTTTACCACACCAGATGACAGTGTAAACCTACTGGTATATAAATTTAGTGCAAACCCCAGTCCATTATACCCCCTCCCTGTCACCACTACAAAGTTACCAAAATCCATGCCACCCCAGTTATCAACATGGAACAGATTCTAAAGGGACTCTCCAAGGCAATGAACACAGCATCTATGGGTCCTGATAATATACCAGGGTGCCCCCAAAGTGGCTTAAAACATGACTTGTCCACCCCCCAGCAATACTATTTAATTTCAGTCTTGACGTCAGGTGTGTGCCCATGGACTGAAATACTGTAACTGTTATTCTACTGCCCCTCTACTGGTCTGGGAAACTATAGATCCATTAGCCTGACCAGTCATCATGGATATTATATGTAATGACATAAATCTACAAACAATGGACACTACTGAAATTTGGAGCAGTCATGCCTGCTGATTCTGGTGAACATTTTTGAGAAGGTCACAGAGGCCATGAATAAGGACAAATCAGTTCATACAGCCTGTTTGGATTTGGCCAAGGCATTTGATACTATTCCCCACTCAGGTACAGACAAAAATTTACAAAAAATATGAATAAACCATTATGTCACCTTCTGGGTAGCCAACTGTCTTTCACAGATTATGCCAGAGATAAGAAAAGGTGACTCCATCTTCACTAAAAGGCAGTCACAAGCGGTGTTCCCCAGGTATTAGTGCTAGGACCTCTCTTTTAACATTAACTTTTCAGATGTCCAGGTCAATGCTAATGGGCTGAGGTTGACCAAGTATGCAGATGACTGCAAGCTGAGGATAATCACAGAATCCACAAAAACAGTAGTATGAGAAACTCCCTATCTAAGGATTTTAACCTTTCCAGCAATCTAAACAGGACATCCTGGAGAGACAGATACATCTCACAGAGACTTTCACTGCTCTGTTACAGGCTTCCCATCCATGCAAAATAAAGTACTTCCCTAACCCAGTTCAAACACAGTCTGATCAACTACATGGGAAACTGCAAATGTATCTATGGGGGAGCATGTATGTCTCTGCTGGACAGAGGACACTGATGTACTTCAGAGCTATAACTTGATGAGTTTCTGTCTATAACAGGGAGCAAGTAGAATGTGAGAATTCCAGTTGGGGGGGGGGGGGCAATATCTGCTGGATTGAGGGGACATGGCCGACATGCTGTGCTGTTTTGCCAGGGATGTCCTGCACTTTTCCACCTAAGCCCTCAGTTAATGGCAAAAACTTTAGCTTACCCCATAGTGCCTTTTTTAGGCAATGTAAACCTACTAAACCTAACTACTTAGCCAAAACTACTCAAAGCAAAATGAAGGTACTAATGCTAAATGCCAGATGTCTGAACATAAAACTCTACTCCCTACAATCCTTCCTTGCCCTTAGGACATAGACATCTGTGTGGAAACTGAGACATAGTTTAAAGCAGCTAAAAGCACTCCCTCATTGCAGGGCTATAACGCCTTCCACATCATTAGACAAGATACCACTCCAAAAGGGAAACAAGGTAGAAGTGTCTCAGCCTTTATCAAAATTAACTATACCTCCAGACAGGTAAAGCTATACCTCTAGACAGGTAAAACAGCATGATGAGACAGAAATTCTCCATATTCAAACTACCATAGGAAAAACCCTTTATTGTATCATTGCTAGCTGTAGAACCCCCTCTATAACCTGGGACAATCACTTAAGATACCTAAATGGATTTCAGTCTCTGAGCATAGGAACTAACATGGTTATTCTGGGAGACTTCAATTATCCATCAATAAACTGGAAAACATACACATCCTCAAATAGGTTGGCCCAGAAATTCCTGGACTTTGTTAACATGAATGTCCTGGAACAATTCCCACATGGGGAAACAGCATCCTCGACTTGATCCTCAGAAATATGAGGAGCTGCTGCACTCCCCTTGTGTATCATCCTCTCTAGTAAGGTCATAGCGCAAAGTGATATCTTTTGAAATTATACTGGCGCAGGGGCCCCCCTTTGAATCCTAGAATGTTCAAAAATTATTCTAAAGCAAACTATCTGCTATTCAGTGATACAGTGGCAAAACTTGTATCCCCCAAAACAAGATAATTCATCTACCTATGCTGAATCCTTCTCCTAGGCATTCTACCACTACCTCAACCACTGTATAGTGGCAGTTGGTCCCACTTGAAAGAAGGAAAACAAAATCTCCAAAACTAAACCACTTTAGTGGACCCCATCCATAAACAAGCAATACAACAAGAGAAAAAATAATTGCTAAACACAGTAAACACAATAAAAACACAGAGACCTTTACAAGTAGATAAGGACTCTAATCAAAGCCACTAATGCTAACTTCAAGTTAATTAAAACCTCCCAAGCTAAATACAACCATAAGCCATTCTTCAGATATGTTAGGAAGCTAAAAAGAAAATACACAATAGTGTGCTGAACTGGAGGTATATGTTTACCACATCAGATGACAGTGTAAACCTACTGGTATATAAATTTAGTGCAAACCCCAGTCCATCATACCCTCTCCCTGTCACCACTACAAAGTTACCAAAATCCATGCCACCCCAGTTATCAACATGGAACAGATTCTAAAGGGACTCTCCAAGGCAATGAACACAGCATCTATGGGTCCTGATAATATACCAGGGTACCCCCAAAGTGGCTTAAAACATGACTTGTCCACCCCCCAGCAATACTATTTAATTTCAGTCTTGACGTCAGGTGTGTGCCCATGGACTGAAATACTGTAACTGTTATTCTACTGCCCCTCTACTGGTCTGGGAAACTATAGATCCATTAGCCTGACCAGTCATCATGGATATTATATGTAATGACAAAAATCTACAAACAATGGACACTACTGAAGTTTGGAGCAGTCATGCCTGCTGAATCTGGTGAACATTTTTGAGAAGGTCACAGAGGCCATGAATAAGGACAAATCAGTTCATACAGCCTGTTTGGATTTGGCCAAGGCATTTGACACTATTCCCCACTCAGGTACAGACAAAAATTTACAAAAAATATGAATAAACCATTATGTCACCTTCTGGGTAGCCAACTGTCTTTCACAGATTATGCCAGAGATAAGAAAAGGTGACTCCATCTTCACTAAAAGGCAGTCACAAGTGGTGTTCCCCAGGTATTAGTGCTAGGACCTCTCTTTTAACATTAACTTTTCAGATGTCCAGGTCAATGCTAATGGGCTGAGGTTGACCAAGTATGCAGATGACTGCAAGCTGAGGATAACCACAGAATCCACAAAAACAGTAGTATCAGAAACTCCCTATCTAAGGATTTTAACCTTTCCAGCAATCTAAACAGGACATCCTGGAGAGACAGATACATCTCACAGAGACTTTCACTGCTCTGTTACAGGCTTCCCATCCATGCAAAATAAAGTACTTCCCTAACCCAGTTCAAACACAGTCTGATCAACTACATGGGAAACTGCAAATTTATCTATGGGGGAGCATGTATGTCTCTGCTGGACAGAGGACACTGATGTACTTCAGAGCTATAACTTGATGAGTTTCTGTCTATAACAGGGAGCAAGTAGAATGTGAGAATTCCAGTTGGGGGGGGGGGGGCAATATCTGCTGGATTGAGGGGACATGGCAGACATGCTGTGCTGTTTTGCCAGGGATGTCCTGCACTTTTCCACCTAAGCCCTCAGTTAATGGCAAAAACTTTAGCTTACCCCATAGTGCCTTTTTTAGGCAATGTAAACCTACTAAACCTAACTACTTAGCCAAAACTACTCAAAGCAAAATGAAGGTACTAATGCTAAATGCCAGATGTCTGAACATAAAACTCTACTCCCTACAATCCTTCCTTGCCCTTAGGACATAGACATCTGTGTGGAAACTGAGACATAGTTTAAAGCAGCTAAAAGCACTCCCTCATTGCAGGGCTATAACGCCTTCCACATCATTAGACAAGATACCACTCCAAAAGGGAAACAAGGTAGAAGTGTCTCAGCCTTTATCAAAATTAACTATACCTCCAGACAGGTAAAGCTATACCTCTAGACAGGTAAAACAGCATGATGAGACAGAAATTCTCCATATTCAAACTACCATAGGAAAAACCCTTTATTGTATCATTGCTAGCTGTAGAACCCCCTCTATAACCTGGGACAATCACTTAAGATACCTAAATGGATTTCAGTCTCTAAACATAGGAACTAACATGGTTATTCTGGGAGACTTCAATTATCCATCAATAAACTGGAAAACATACACATCCTCAAATAGGTTGGCCCAGAAATTCCTGGACTTTGTTAACATGAATGTCCTGGAACAATTCCCACATGGGGAAACAGCATCCTCGACTTGATCCTCAGAAATATGAGGAGCTGCTGCACTCCCCTTGTGTATCATCCTCTCTAGTAAGGTCATAGCGCAAAGTGATATCTTTTGAAATTATACTGGCGCAGGGGGCCCCCTTTGAATCCTAGAATGTTCAAAAATTATTCTAAAGCAAACTATCTGCTATTCAGTGATACAGTGGCAAAACTTGTATCCCCCAAAACAAGATAATTCATCTACCTATGCTGAATCCTTCTCCTATGCATTCTACCACTACCTCAACCACTGTATAGTGGCAGTTGGTCCCACTTGAAAGAAGGAAAACAAAATCTCCAAAACTAAACCACTTTAGTGGACCCCATCCATAAACAAGCAATACAGCAAGAGAAAAAATAATTGCTAAACACAGTAAACACAATAAAAACACAATCAGAGACCTTTACAAGTAGATAAGGACTCTAATCAAAGCCACTAATGCTAACTTCAAGTTAATTAAAACCTCCCAAGCTAAATACAACCATAAGCCATTCTTCAGATATGTTAGGAAGCTAAAAAGAAAATACACAATAGTGTGCTGAACTGGAGGTATATGTTTACCACACCAGATGACAGTGTAAACCTACTGGTATATAAATTTAGTGCAAACCCCAGTCCATCATACCCTCTCCCTGTCACCACTACAAAGTTACCAAAATCCATGCCACCCCAGTTATCAACATGGAACAGATTCTAAAGGGACTCTCCAAGGCAATGAACACAGCATCTATGGGTCCTGATAATATACCAGGGTACCCCCAAAGTGGCTTAAAACATGACTTGTCCACCCCCCAGCAATACTATTTAATTTCAGTCTTGACGTCAGGTGTGTGCCCATGGACTGAAATACTGTAACTGTTATTCTACTGCCCCTCTACTGGTCTGGGAAACTATAGATCCATTAGCCTGACCAGTCATCATGGATATTATATGTAATGACATAAATCTACAAACAATGGACACTACTGAAGTTTGGAGCAGTCATGCCTGCTGAATCTGGTGAACATTTTTGAGAAGGTCACAGAGGCCATGAATAAGGACAAATCAGTTCATACAGCCTGTTTGGATTTGGCCAAGGCATTTGACACTATTCCCCACTCAGGTACAGACAAAAATTTACAAAAAATATGAATAAACCATTATGTCACCTTCTGGGTAGCCAACTGTCTTTCACAGATTATGCCAGAGATAAGAAAAGGTGACTCCATCTTCACTAAAAGGCAGTCACAAGCGGTGTTCCCCAGGTATTAGTGCTAGGACCTCTCTTTTAACATTAACTTTTCAGATGTCCAGGTCAATGCTAATGGGCTGAGGTTGACCAAGTATGCAGATGACTGCAAGCTGAGGATAATCACAGAATCCACAAAAACAGTAGTATGAGAAACTCCCTATCTAAGGATTTTAACCTTTCCAGCAATCTAAACAGGACATCCTGGAGAGACAGATACATCTCACAGAGACTTTCACTGCTCTGTTACAGGCTTCCCATCCATGCAAAATAAAGTACTTCCCTAACCCAGTTCAAACACAGTCTGATCAACTACATGGGAAACTGCAAATTTATCTATGGGGGAGCATGTATGTCTCTGCTGGACAGAGGACACTGATGTACTTCAGAGCTATAACTTGATGAGTTTCTGTCTATAACAGGGAGCAAGTAGAATGTGAGAATTCCAGTTGGCTAAGCTTAAAAAGCCCCGCCCCATCCATTAGCCTAGTATCCTTCTATGCTTCTATAGAATCATAGGGTCATAGGAAGTTACTAGGCTATTGGCCCTGAAGCACTTATAAGCCTAGCCAAGAGTTTAGCCCATGATTAGACAAGTCAGCACCCAAAGCCCCTATTCAGCACGGACACAGGTAGAATCCCAGGGGTGTATTATCTGTTTCCCATCCAGTTATCCAGGTTGTGCTTGAAAAGGGATAACGAGGTACTCTGCCTGACATGGAGATGGAGTCTATTTCACAGATGGGGGAGTCTCTGGGACACAAATATGTCCTGCCAACAAGTTCTATTGATGTCACAGACCAGATTGAGGTTGCGCATGTGGGCCACTTGATTGGAGCTTGACTTGTGGATATGCAGCAGTCCCATCAAGGCGGGGTCTGAGATTGCTTCGTATGCCAGACAGAGGTCACCTCTGAGGAGTCTGTATGAAACTGAGTAGAGGGACAGGGGTTTTAACCTATCTGTTTAGGGTAGATGTTTGAGGCCCTGGATTCTTCTGGTGAGGAGCCTCTGTGGTCTTTCCCGCTGCTGCATGTGCTTTGTGCGATACATGCCAAAGGGGGCATTGTACTCAGTAATTGGCCTTATAAGGGAAGAATACAGGGATGTCATGAGCCCCTTATCCCTGGATGAGATACCCTTACTTATGAGGCAGGCCATGTAGAAAGCTTTCCACACAATGGAAGCAACATGGTGGTCAAAAGTCAGGTTGCTATCAACCTGGCTGCCCAAATCCCTCACGACTGATCGCGTGCTTAGGACATTATTATTAATGTGATAATATGTGGAGGCATCACTCTCCCCAAAGGGGATGCTGATGAATTTTTAGGCATTCAGCTTGAGGCCATGTTTGTGGTACCAGTCATTTGTTTGGGTGAGACCCGCTTGGAGGACATCCACATCACCTGGGGAATTGATCACTCCGCCCAGCTTGTAGTCATCTGCAAACTTGGTCAACCATAGTCCACTAGTTTTGGCCCACACCTCAGAGAAGTATATCTCAAATAACAGAGGCCCCAAGACTGATCCCTTGGGTACACTGCTCATTATGAGTCTACTGCTTGAGGTGGCTTCCACTGTTTTGACTAGGTGGGTTTTATCTGTGAGCCCGTTTGCTACTCATATGATAACATATGGATTGATGCCTAGTTGAGAGAGTTTATCTGTTATGCCCGAGTGGGGAATAGTGTCGAAGACTTTGGCAGGTCAAGGTAGGTAGTGTGCACCATCTTCCTCTTGTCCATGGCTTTGGTGACTGTCTCAAAGAAGTCAGCAAGATTTAACAGACATGATCTCCCCTGGACAAAGCCAAACTGTGTGGGATCGAGTGTTTGGAGGTTGCCAATGTCCCTGTTAATGAGGTCCATGATAATCTGCTCCATGGCCTTGCACATCAGGCTAGTTAGGCTAATGGGTCTATAATTTCCTGGCTCGGTGGATGGTCCACCTTTGTATAAAGGGATAACAGTGGCTGTCCTCCACTCGGCTGGGACAAAGCTGGTACTCAGGCTTTGGCTGAATGGGGTGCCTAATGGTGATGCAAGTTCATGCCTGAGTTCATGTAGGATGCAACCTGGGATGTTATCGGGTCCCATGGAGGCTGTATTTTTTTCCTTTGAGAGGGCAGTGATGACCTGTTCCCTAGAAATAAAAAAGGGGAAGGGGCAGATACTGGGGATGTCCTAATTTACTGATGGGGGCGGCAGAGGGGTGAACTTTTCACTCAAGCTGTCAGCCAGTAGATTGGCTATATCTACAGCATTTCTTTATGTGGTGATCTTGACCACCAGTTCTGAACAGATCTGGGTGCTTTCTTTAAGATTGCGGACATATGTGAAGAAGGCTTTATGATTGTCTCTAGGAGATATGGCCAATTTGGGTTGGTTTTCAAGGATTTCACTAGTGCTCTTATTTGCTTGTTCAGGCTAAGGAGAGATTGCTTCCAATTGAGCACCTGCTCCTTCTTTGTCTTAGACAGCAATTTTGTCCTTTTATTATATAGTTTATCTATTGCAGGTGCCCACCAGACAGGTTTACTCTTCCTTGCAGAAGATGATTGTCCTGTCAGGTATTCCTGATTCCATGCATCTGTATAAGTGCTTGTATAGTACTTTGGTTTAGATTTGGACATTGGTGCCAATTCCAATGGGGGGGCTGTGAAGCTGTTTATACAATACCTCAGGAGGATGTAATCAGCTTTGTAGAAGTTTTTTTGTTTGACCCTAGCTGAAGGGTCAGGGGAGATGCTGACTTTGAAAGTGACCACTTTATGGTCGGATATTACCAGAGAGGACGATACTGTAGGGGCACAGCAGTGGTTACTCATGTTGGTTAATACCAAGTCCAAGATATAATCACCTCTTGTGGAGGTATCAACTAGCTGTTCCAAGGCATTTGCACTGATAAAATCGAGGAATTTCTGGGCATTTGCACTCTGGCATGAGTAGTTTTTCCAGTTTATGGTTTGATAGTTCAAGTCTCCCATGATCAGGGTAAAGGGTTGAATCATGATAGATTCAAAGAGGTCCAGATAGGTGGAGTGGGCATCTTGAGTCAAATTTGGGGGCCTGTAGCTAGCTATGATTTAGTCATAGGAGACTCCATTGTCCATGGTTAACTGCAACTGGAGTGTCTCCTGTGCGCCATACTGTTTGACCAGCCTGGAGGTGTGTGTATCTTTAATATATATTGAATCTCCACCTCCTTTGGCTTTGCTGCCCACAAATTGGGGTCTGAATGTATGATAGGATGATTAACCAGGTAAGGCTGGGGTGATCTCTGCAGCTTTGAACCAGGTTTCTATGACTGCACAAATGTCAGCTTCTTCCAGGGTTATGAATGCTTGCAATGAGTGCAGTTTCATGTTTAGAGTCCTAGCATTTAACAGAATGACCTTTAATTTGCATTTCATTAAAATTTTTATGTTGGTTTTATCGACCTCAGGATTTTTCCTAAAAAGGCACTATGGGGGAGGCAAGGGCCTTTGCCAGAAGCCTGAAGCCCAAGTGAGACAGATGCAGGCCATCTCTAGCAAAGCATCGTGGTCTGTCAATCATATCTTCCCAGGATGTCGGGTACTGGATCTCTCTGGAATGACACCAGAAACTAAGCCAGTTGTTAAAGTCGATCATTTTCTGTTTGTATTGAGGCATCATTCTGGGTGACGGTAAAATGCTACTTAAGGCTAGGGACATAACTGCCTGGGACACATATTCAGCAAGCTCAATCAAATCTCTCTTCATATAGTCGAGGGAGGTATGTCTCAAGTCGTTCACCCTAACATGGACTATGACAGAGTCATAACAGTACCTGTTATTGAGAGACATGAATGCATGTGTGATATGGCAGATTCTGACACCTGACAGACAACTAACTGTGACTTTCTCCTTACCCAGCCTGGTGATAGGCACATCTGTGTGTCTCACAATGGAGTCTCCTATGACTAATATGTTGGGTTTATGGTTAGGCCTTTGTGGTTGCGAGACACTGGTGTGTGGACTATGCATGATATGTAGTGTGGAGGGTTGTGGAATTTGCGTGTTTTTTGCCTCTGAGGTCTCCTTTGTTTGGGTATGTTTTTGTTGAGAACCTCCACATATGTGAGTGTGTGTTGTGTAGTTGTGGGTGGTGTTTGAGGTGTAGTGATTGTGCTGATAATCTTCTCAGTGTCATATATACTGGCTTGTGAAGGAGAGAGCATAGACTCTAGGTTCTTAATGTAATTGTATTTCTCACAAATTGTGTTCTTAGGTGATAATAGTAGGTGGCTGTCCATGTACATGAAGCAGATGCTACACCATCTCAGGATGCCCATGTAAACCAGGCTGGCATGAGAAACCGTAGGAAATTGTCCAGCCATATTTGTCAGAAACTGAGGGACAGAGGCCAGGAAGAGCTACGGGGTAGGCCTAAAGCTCAAGTAATTAAACCAAAGCTAAGATGCTTAGAATAAAACTTACAATTTAAACAGGCTAAAAACATTTAGTTTTTAGTGTTAGTGTGTTTCCTTTCATTCCACCAGATCACATTTTACTGCTAAATTTTTGTCAACAACTGATTCACTTCATGTAAGTGTTGTGAAATTAAATGAGTTGTGTAACTGTAAAGTTAGTATATTTATGCTAGGGTGGTATACATAAACAACAAATCACATGCTCAGGGAGTAAATAAAAAGTATTTTGTTTTGTTTATATTTTCTGTGCTTTCTTTATTATCAAGGTTAGGATTATTTTTTATTAGTTTTGCTATATTTCTGATTTCTCTGTTTGATACAAGCCACCTGTTCAAGTTTTGCTGACTTACGTTTGATTTTTGTAATGTATGTATGATGTTTTAGTGTTTTAAGCTTGATGGGGTGATGCAGATCCCTTTATAACAGATAAAATTATGAGGATGTCAATTACTCATATCAGCAGACATGATATATGTTTAGGCCTCATTCATATTCATTGACTAGTTGACAATAATATAGGACATACATCCTAACTACTTTGCTCAAAAGTTCTAGACAAAATCAAGGGGGTCTGTTCTTATATATTACTTTAATTCACTTAAAAATTGCTAGAAGTTATGCATTAATATGTCTGGATTTATTGAATGAATGGAATTCTGCAGACATTTATGACAAAAACAAACATTTTTAAGGGGTGGAATAAAAGTACAAGACAAAATCAGGGAAGTTCTACAATAGCAAGGACAGCTAAGCGGTATCTGCATTGAGGGAAGTTGCAGTGCTAATTGCACTGTATGTATACATTTCATTCATGTCATCATAATGAGACATCTGAGGTGTGCACAATGAAGAAAGTGGCTATAGTTGCTGTGCACGTGTGTGTGTGTGTGTGTGTGTGTGTGTGTGTGTGTGTGTGTGTGTGTGTGTGTGTGTGTGTGTGTGTAGACATTACTGATATGTACATGATGTATCTTTTGGATGTACACCAATTTTGTAGTCTACAGTAACTTTGAAACATTACATTGAGGAACTATTTTACATCAAAAAGATAAAAAAATGTATATACTAATAATAAAACAAATACAAATCAATTTAACAGATAGCTAAGCAACATATCACCCTCCAGGATGAGAGTTACAGGAAAATTATGGACATTTCAGGGGGTCTGGAGACTCTGCTCTTGTGTTGTTAGGCTTCACAGCACTCTAGGTATGTCTGTTATTCCCCTGTAATTCTCACCATGTCAGGTACTATCATTTACTTAGAAATTTGTATCAGGAGCTAGCAAATGCCAAAATCTGTATGGTGTTACTGAACCCTATTTTCATACATTTGGCTTCTGCTCACTAACTGCAGCTTTAAAAAAAAAAAAAACAGTCAGACCTCAAAAGTGCAAGCAAAAGACAGAACATTTCTACTTTATTTTTGTTTTTGGAAGCTAAAAGACATTGGGAAAGAGAAAAGTAGAACAAAAATGTGAAAATAGTAGGAAGCTAAAAGTTAAGTTTTCTCTCAATTCAGTTTTTCTGAAGCTATGGTTAGGGTGTGGAAAGACTGCATTAATACCAGAAATAAGAGCAGCAGCAGTAACCTGGAGCTGTAACGTACGCCACGAGACACGACAGGAACAACTTCACAATCATGAAATGTCCATGGGCTCAGCGATCAAATTGCACCAATTACCAGGAGCTGTAACGTATGCCACGAGACACGACAGTAACAACTTCACAATCATGAAATGTCCATGGGCTCATCGATCAAATTGCACCAATTACCAGGAGCTGTAATGTATGCCACGAGACACGACAGTAACAACTTCACAATCATGAAATGTCCATGGGCTCATCGATCAAATTGCACCAATTACCAGGAGCTGTAACGTATGCCACGAGACACGACAGTAACAACTTCACAATCATGGAAAGTCCATGGGCTCATCGATCAAATTGCACCAATTACCAGGAGCTGTAACGTATGCCACGAGACACGACAGTAACAACTTCACAATCATGGAAAGTCCATGGGCTCATCGATCGAATTGCACCAGTTACCAGGAGCTGTAACGTATGCCACGAGACACATGACAGTAACAACTTCACAATCATGAAATGTCCATGGGCTCATCGATCAAATTGCACCAATTACCAGGAGCTGTAACGTATGCCACGAGACACGACAGTAACAACTTCACAATCATGAAATGTCCATGGGCTCAGCGATCAAATTGCACCAATTACCAGGAGCTGTAACGTATGCCATGAGACACGACAGTAACAACTTCACAATCATGAAATGTCCATGGGCTCATCGATCAAATTGCACCAATTACCAGGAGCTGTAACGTATGCCACGAGACACGACAGTAACAACTTCACAATCATGAAATGTCCATGGGCTCATCGATCAAATTGCACCAATTACCTGGAGCTGTAACGTATGCCACGAGACACGACAGTAACAACTTCACAATCATGAAATGTCCATGGGCTCATCGATCAAATTGCACCAATTACCAGGAGCTGTAACATATGCCATGAGACACGACAGTAACAACTTCACAATCATGAAATGTCCATGGGCTCATCGATCAAATTGCACCAATTACCAGGAGCTGTAACGTATGCCACGAGACATGACAGTAACAACTTCACAATCATGAAATGTCCATGGGCTCATCAATCAAATTGCACCAATTACCAGAAGCTGTAACGTATGCCATGAGACACGACAGTAACAACTTCACAATCATGGAAAGTCCATGGGCTCATCGATCAAATTGCACCAATTACCAGGAGCTGTAACGTATGCCATGAGACACGACAGTAACAACTTCACAATCATGGAAAGTCCATGGGCTCATCGATCAAATTGCACCAATTACCAGGAGCTGTAACGTATGCCATGAGACACGACAGTAACAACTTCACAATCATGGAAAGTCCATGGGCTCATCGATCAAATTGCACCAATTACCTGGAGCTGTAACGTATGCCATGAGACACATGACAGCAACAACTTCACAATCATGAAAAGTCGATGGGCCCATAGATCCCATTGCAGCAATTATCTGGAGCTGTAACGTATGCCACAAGACACATGACAGCAACATACGTTCATAGGTTGGTACTAGGCTATCAGCCCTAGGGCCTATACAAGCCTAGCCATAACAATTCCCTGGTTATTTCTTCCCACACTATTTACTTCCCTGGACCCCTGTCTAGCAGGGCGACTGACGTGATCCCCGGGGTGAATTTCCTTTCTACCATCCAATCGTCAAGGTTCCTTTTGAAGAGGACCAAAGAGGCACTCTGCTTGACATGTATGGGCAATCTATTCCAGAGTCTGGGGAGTCTCTGGGTCAGGAACCTATCCCTCCAGCATGTTTTGTTTATTGTGATGACAAGGTTTAGATCCCTGGAGCGTGTGGCTCTGAGGGATTGGGATTTCTTTAAGTGTAGCATGTCCAACAGCTCTGGGTTTGACATGGCCTTGTATGTTAAGCAAAGATCGCCTCTAAGTAGATGATATGTGACAGAGTATAGCTGGAGTTTTTTAAGGCGGTCAGCGTAGGGCATCTGCTTTAGGCCTGTGATTCTTTTAGTGAGGTATTTCTGTGGCCTTTCCAGTTGTTGCAGATGTCTTGAGAGTTACATACCGAACGGGGCATTGTATTCTATAATGGGTCTAATGAGGGATGAGTACAGTGGGACAATGACCTGCTTTTTTCTGGATGAAAAGCCCTTAGTGATGAGGTGTGCCACATAGAAGGATTTCCTGACTGTTGTGGCGATGTGGTTATCGAAGGTGAGACCACTGTCCACCTGTGTCCCTAAGTCTCTTATCAAACTTTCAGTGTTTAGTGTACTGCCACCTATATGGTAATTCACGGATACATGTTTTTCCCAAAGGGGATAACTATACATTTCTTGGCATTGAGCTTGAGCCCATGGCTCTGGCACCAAGCATCTGTTTCTGTAAGGCCCTTTTGTAGAGTATCCACATCATTTGGGGATTCAATAATGGCTCCCAGTTTGCAGTCATCTGCAAACTTTGTTATCCAGAGTCCCTTAGTGTTGGCCTGTACTTCAAAGAAGTAGATGCCAAACAAGAGCGGTCCCAGGACTGAACCCTGAGGTACTCCACTTGTCACTTGTCTGGAGCTGGATTTGGAGTCGGCTACTTTTACAGTGTGGGTTCTATCAGTAAGCCAGTTAGCAACCCATTGGGTGACGTAGGGATTAATGCCCAGCTTAGTAAATTTATCTATGATTCCAGAGTGGGGGATGGTGTCAAAGGCCTTGGCAAGGTCTAGATAGGCTGTGTGGACCACCTTACCCTTGTCCATGGCTCTGGAGACGGATTCGAAGAAGTCAATCAAGTTCAGGAGACAAGATCGGCCCTTCACGAACCCAAACTGGGTGGGGTCCAGTGTTTGAAGGTTGCCATTGTCTTTGTTTATAAGTTCCATGATAATACGCTCCATGGCCTTGCAGATAAGGCTTGTCAGACTGATGGGATGGTAGTTTCCGGGATCCAAGGTGGATCCCCCCTTGTGGAGTGGGATAACTGTAGCTGTGCGCCACTCAGTGGGCACGAAACCTGAGGTGAGGCTATGATTAAACATGACACTTAGGTGAGGTGCCAGTTCATATTGTAGTTCATGTAGTACACAGCCCGGGATGTCATCTGGTCCTATGGATGCTGTATTCCTAGCTTTGGAGAGTGCGTTTTTTACCTGTGTGGCCGTTATTACCGGAATTTGGCATTCTTCCGGTATTGAGACGGGCCATTTAGGGGGTGAGAGGTGGACAGCTTCACAATCATGGAAAGTCGATGGGCCCATAGATCTCATTGCAGCAATTATCTGGAGCTGTAACGTATGCCACAAGACACATGACAGCAACAACTTCACAATCATGGAAAGTCGATGGGCCCATAGATCTCATTGCAGCAATTATCTGGAGCTGTAACGTATGTTATGAGACACATGACAGCAACAACTTCACAATCATGGAAAGTCGATGGGCCCATAGATCTCATTGCAGCAATTACCTGGAGCTGTAACGTATGTCATGAGACACATGACAGCAACAACTTCACAATCATGACAAGTCCGTGCAATTATTGGTCTCATTGCAGCCAGCCCCGATTCAGACTATCAAGGACAAACAAGTCAGAAGTGTAAAAAATCCAGTTTCTGTGTCTCTGTGCGCATGCAGACGTGTGTGTGTGTGAGTGTGTGTGTGTGTGTGTGTGTGTGTGTGTGTGTGTGTGTGTGTGTGTGTGTGTGTGTGTGTGTGTGTGTGTGTGTGTGTGTTTGTGTATGTGTGTGTGTCTTTGTTGGGTGCACATCATTAAATATTTAGATATAACATATTTCATCTAGCAACAATTATATATAACCTATACCAGAGAGTATTATTTACCTACCCATAGTAGTTTTGTATCTACTACATTTTGAATGACCTATAGATGTGTAGTTTGCAATGTCATTTTGTGTAGAACTGATCCTTGTCAACATGATAGTTTAGAGCCCATCTATCTCTGAATTTTCTATCTACTAAGTAACTTATAAGCCATTTTATAGAAAGGGAAGATAAATATTTGTTAATCCATGTGCTAGTTCTTCATTCTTAATGCTATTAAAGGCCAAACAAAAGTTGCACTGCTACTTTACCTGGATTTAGATCATCTCCAGTATACTCAGTGATGTTTGGAGAACTATCTTAAATTAAAAAACTTTATGACACCCACCCAGAGAAGCACACAGTGGGGTTTTACCCTTTGGTAAAGATAGTGGTTGCTGAAGTATTCTCTCAAGGATTTTCATAAGATGTTAGAAACTGCAATGGGTTAAAAGTAACTGGGCTCGGCAGAAGTGCTGTGCTTGTGTATTGCTATTATGCCACCATTGTTCCAAATAGGTGGTACGATGATTTCTTGTATGTCTGTTTATGAGGATCATTTCATAAATAACTGGGAAAGTGCTGCCACCATAATGCAGTTTGGTGGGAGGTCATTTGAAGAAGGAGAACAAAGATTTTTAGTTTTGTAAATGATTACAGATGTAAGGTATGCTTACATCTTTCAGTGCGAATGGTTGTAAGGGCTATAGTAAATTATTTGATGTTGGGGTATGGGTGTACGTGACATGGAGGGAATGGATGCCTCAAAGTAGTTTTGTAAGACTTCAGTAGTTTGGAATCTGGATGGTATAGAGATGAGAACAGGGTGCCAGACTGCCTTGGCTTGATAAGTTTATTAATTACTATTCAAAAATTGTTAGGTGAGGAATTTGATGGTTATGACTGGTGATGTACTTTTACTCACAATTCTTGAGTAGGCTTTTATATGTTTCTACAATGTTTATAATGTTGGAAATTGACTTGTGAGTTTTAAGCCTTTTCTCCCTCTGTCATTAGAGCTTTTATGTCAGTGCTCATCCATGGTTGAGAGGAGTTCTTCACTCTGAGGGATTTATGAGGGGACAATTTAACATTATCTGTGAATTATGATACAGATAGCTAGTTGCAGCATCTGTGGTAGGATGATATTCTAGTGGTTTTAAATGTATTTATTGTAAGAGATGCCTTAGGTACACTACACTGATTCTTTGAAGGCATAGATGGTGAAGTTTCTATGGCTTTTATTAAGTTTGTCATTGTTCCTATTTAAGGATGCTGTATTATGGCTAGTTATGGAACCTGCAAGTATGCCATTTAGGATTGCACTTTCTATTTCAGTGAGTAGTATCTAGCCAGGTGTAAATAGATCTATTTCCTACTTTATCAGTTATACTGGAGTTTATGACTTGGGTAGGGCATTTAGACTGTTTTTTGACTTTCTCCAGGTAGACAAGAGTGAATTTGTACATCTGATAGTTATATCACCTGCGGAAATGATTTCTGGATTAATATATTCATGAAGCCAGATTGTAGTATCAAGTATGCGATGCATTTTATGGGGTTATGTAAAGGGCAGTTTAACGGACTTAACTGGACCACAAGGGACAGTAATAATGATCAACTCTATGTCCGAGTCTTTCAGGGTACAGTTTCCTCAAAGATGGTCCAGGCGAATTGAGTGCTCCTTCATATCACAATTCCTCCCGATCTATTATTTACCTGACTTACTGGAATGCATTGTAATCCCACAGGTTGTGTCCTTTATTTTTATGTAGGCATTAACCAAGTTTGTTTAATTATTAGAATGTCAGGCCGGGCTATAACAGTCAATGAAGGCTTGTAGCTGTTCAATATTATGTATATACTCTTGATACCAAGGCCAATTATTTCTATGCTTTTTGTATTTGTTCATACAGGGTCTTTGGATGTAACAAATCTTGTAATATTCAAGTGCGGTTACTAAGAACTTGTTTTTACTATTGTGTAGATTAGTGCAAGTGCATTGATTGAAGTAGATACTAGATCATTAAAATTACCTGAGTGTCTGATAAATAAAGATTAACATTTGTCTTCCAGAATGCATTAGTTATAGGTTTCCTTTTGTAGGTTTTAGCTTCTTTGGTTATGTACTGATCTGCTCTTTCGCACTGAAAATAATGTGTGCTTTACCTGCCTGGTCACGTGACCTCATATTGACTGTGTTAACTGGCTTAGGCTACTAATGAAGACATTTTTGTTATAGTATTAAATGTTATAGCCATTTGAAGGGTGTTCCAGCACGGTTTGTGTTGTGAACTGTGAGAACTGTGATAGCTAAGGTAAGACAGAGGTTATAGCTAGATTTTAACATTGTCTATGGTTTTGAATACCTGGAGTGAGAAGGTACAATTGGTTGGTAGACAATTTGTGAAATTTTAGTAAGTAACAGGATGATACTATTCATCTAGTACAATGCTGAGTAAAAGAGCCAGAGGGTGAAGTTATGGTAAAATGGAGAAGTATAAATGAAATTATGTGGATGGGGTGATGTAGGTAGAGTACAGGAGAAAAGATAAACTGAGCAGTGTGGCAGAGTAGAGTGGCTTTTCCTAAAGCAGGTATCCCCCAAATAGAATAAGTATACCAATCAGCCATGAATGCAGTTACACTCCTTGTGAGTTGATCAACTACTAAATCAAAACTGTATGGGGCCATCTATAAGAGAGGGCCTAGAATACGTGTACCACAGTGGAAGGGAATAATGTAAAAACTAACCAGAGAAGAGTAGAAATAGGAACTAATAATGTATCTGTAGGGGAGCAGCAAATGCTTATTTATTTATTTATTTATTTATTTATTTATTTATTTATTTATTCTTTGTTGACCTGGCTAGTCACACTTGGCTAGTAGTCACTTTTCACAGGACACCCCAGGTGATACTTATACTTTTATGGAAAATTTGGCCAGGACACTCGAGAACATCCCATACTCTTTAGATCATCATTCCCATTTCCTAACGCAGCGGTGGCTGGGAGGAGAAATGCAAGTGCTAACATGGATGAAGGAAATGAGATGGTGCAAAACGGCATTATCGATTTGGAAAAAAATGTTTCAACAGGAGCTATTTATGGAGAAAGAAAGAAAGTTTGGTGGAAGAGGAAGCACTCAGGAGGATGTTAAAATGATAAGACTTCAAGTGAGGAGGGATGCAGACTGGAATACTGAGAGAAGTGGTGCAGATGGCTGAACCAGAGCATGGACAAGCAGCTTCATGGAGTAAGATAATGGGAAATCACAAAGAGAGGGCAGTAAAAAAGGGAAAATGCAAATGTGGCGGCAAAAAAGTATGAGCAGAGGGAACTATAAAGAGAAATAGAAGATGAAGCATACAGTAAGAGTGCAGTCAAAAAGTGAGAGAAAATGCTTGATGTATATATATATATATATATATATATATATATATATATATATATATATATATAAAACATTTGGGAAAAAATGTTCCTGTACCTTTATGAATAAAGACACCAGAAGTAAAACAAGAAAATAATTTTTTTTGTGATATTCATTCAAGAATAGGGAGCAAATGTTAACATTTTCCATATGCGTATAAAGCAAAATAACAGATTTACCCATGGAATAGTTATATAATGACTGCACAAATGGTGGCTTTGAAAAGAAAAGTGATAATTCAGTTCAGAATTAACACTGAAAAGGAGATTTTAGAAGGATATTTAAAGACTTTATGTTCTAATGTTCATGAGATAACTAAATATTAAGAGAATAGAGGGATGTGAACTGTTGGATGGGAATGTTTTTCTGACTTCGAAAATGGAAAATACAGTATAAGCTTAGTGCTACTAATACTGATGGTATGAAAAAGGTGTTGTGATAATGGAGACAAAAAATGTTTTCTCTTTAGGTCAGAGGGACATTCATTTGGGCAGTGTGACAAAAGAACATGTCTGCAGGGTGGAGAGAGAGGATATTGCAAAAACTGTCCTAAAATTTTATAAAAGTAATTAGCAAGGGAATTTTCAGATGGCTTGCAAGAAAATATGAATATGAGTGAAAACGAAAATAAAAGGTGAAGGAAATGAAAGTGATGAGTAAAACATTTATTTATTTCAGTAAGTAAATAAATGGTGAGAAATGGGTTTAAATTACTTAGTAGATGTACTAGTCCTGAAAAAACAAAAATGGGAGTTTAACATGTTATGTGGAGAATGTGTAGAATTATGGGATAGAAAAATGTTTGTGTATAGCTACTGTGTAAATAACATTTTATTACAACTACCTCTGGGAACGTTTGGGCTTATCAAAAAGTACTAGAGAATCGTCAGACAACCTATGTAGAAGATTCTATAGGAAGGAGAAGTGTACTAACTGTTTGCAGATGTGCCAGAGAGCCATGGCTAAAGTTAAATGCAAAAAAAAAAGTCACTATACCCTGAAAAAAATAAGGTTACCCCTAGCTACCACCATAGTGGTGGCAATCCCTGAACAGAAGAAGTTATTAGGGATTGACAGTCCTTCTTTCGACACTCATCATTGCTAAAGTGAAGTAGGGAAGACCTTCACATTTGCCACCTTATATCATGAATTCACATATATAGACAGGGAAGTCATAGTCTCCCCTATACTCATCCTCACTCAAAATCTTATGCTGCGCCCGAAGAAAAGAACTCAGATTTATTTGCTTACACTTGCGCCAGAGGTGGTGACCTATAGACATACACATAGGGCATTGTCAAACCCAGATTTGATGAACATGCTTCTCAAAAAAATCTAGATCCCTCAGAGGCCACAAGGGTAGAGACTTAAACCCCACACGGTTATTAATAGGGCGATGCTGGAGGATAGATTCATCACCCAAGACTCCTATGCTGTGGAACAAAATCCGGTTTATGTGAGGCAGAGCACCTCAGTTTCTCCAACTAAGGGGAAAGGTAAGCCTGAAAACTAACTAGACTAGGCTTATAAATGCCCTCGGGCAGATAGCCTAGTATGAACCTATGAACCTATGAACTGGTTCTCTGACGGAGTAACTGATGCTTGGAACAGACTACCAATTTACATTAAATCAAGTACCAGTTTAGATAGTTTTAAGAACAGCCTGGACATTTATTATGGGAACAATTGGTTTGGCATATTGGCAAGCTAGAAGGGTTTTAATGCCCATGCTTGAAACATTTGTACGTATGTATTTGTTTGTATTTAGGTCATGTGATTGTGAAAGCAAGTAGAGTATCTCTGGTAGATATCAAAAACAATGGTGTGCCAAAAAGAATTGTTGCAGTATATACGTGCATGTAAGGATATGAAAAAGAATAATTATTTGAAAAAAATAAACATGTTAAAGATCACTATGGACATTATTTTTGGGAGGAATTTTAAATGTAATGTAAGCAAACACAAAGGAAATAAGAGCTTTAAGAATAATTATGAGAAGTATTAAGGGCAGGGCAAATAACAGGGAAAGAAGAGGAATTTCCATATATAACAATGAAAACAAAGATGCAAATCAGTTATGTAATGTATTCAAACATACAAAAAGTGATTAAGGTTGGAAAAATGTAAGCAGCATGTATTTGGGTAAGAATAGGGGGAGAGTGGGAGAGTGGCCTAATGGTTAATGGTTAAGGTGTTTGATTTACAAATGCAAGGTGCAGGGTTTGAGTCTCACAAGGGATAATTGGCTAGGCTTAAAATGGCTTGCAAGGGCAGTTAGCTTAGTACTAACCTATGAACCTATGAATAGATCAATACTAACAGGTACTAATAAAAGTGTTATTAGACAAAGAGCAAAAAACTGAAAGGGTAAAATATTCTAAAACATTTCAGAAAGAAGTAATGAGGGAATGGAAATACTATTAAACAACAAGCTTTATATAAGGTAATTTGACTAAACAGTGGATGCATATAAGGATAAGAATATAAAGTGCATTTATAAACAGACAGAAATTATCTGAAGAAAGGAAAAAGTAAATATAAGATTTTAGAGGAATACTGCTGAGGTGACACTTCAACCCCATGTGCAAAAACGAGAAAAAGGGATGATGGATCTATTAATGTGAATGAACTGTTAGAGGTGAGTAATGAAAATGATTTAAGGCGAGAAAAACAAATGCATGAACAAAATAAAGCAAAAGAGTACAGCATTTATTAAGGAGATAGTATTTGGTACAGCAGAAGAAAGACGAAATATCACTTTTCTTAGGAAGGAAAATTAAAAGACAAAATATGTAATGGAAGAACTGGTAACACAAGAAAGAAAAGTAACAAAAAAGAAAGAAATAGCATAGGTTTATAGGTAGGTACTAGGCTATTGGCCCTGGTGCCTATACAAGCCTAGCCAAAAAGGTACTCTGGCTTTTGCCACCCAAGAAAATTATTTTCCTGTGCCCCTGTCAAGCAGAACCACAGAAGTGATCCCCGGGGTGAATTTCCTATTACCCATCCAATCATCAAGATTCTTCTTGAAGAGTGCTAATGAGGAGCTCTGTTTGACATAGATAGGTAGTCTGTTCCAGAGTATGGGAAGTCACTGGGACAGGAATCTATCCCTCCAGCATGTTCTGTTTATTGTGGTGACAAAGTTTTGGTCCCTAGAGCGTGTAGCTCGGAGGGATTGGGATTTCTTTAAGTGGAGCATATCCAACAGCTCTGGGTTTGACATAGCTTTGTATGTTAGGCAGAGATCACCTCTGAGTAGGCGATATGCGACAGAGTAAAGCTGGAGTTTTTTGAGACTGTCTGCGTAAGGCATCTGTTTGAGGCCAGTAATCCTCTGTTAGGTATTTTTGCGGCCTTTTCAGTTGTTGTAGATGTCTTGTGAGGTACATACCAAAAGGGGAGTTGTACTCTATAATGGGTCTAATGAGTGATGAGTAGAGGGGAACAATGAAATCTTTTTTTCTGGATGAGAAACCTTTTGTGATGAGGTGTGCCACGTAGAAGGATTTCCTGACCACTTTGGCAATGTGATATTCAAAGGAGAGACTACTGTCCACCTGTGTCCCAAGGTCTCTTGTCACACTTTCAGTGTTAAGTAGACTACCACCTATGTGGTAGTTCATGGGTACAGAATTTTTACCAAAGGGGATGACAATGCACTTTTTGGCATTGAGCTTGAGACCATGTCTTTGACAACAGGCATCTGTCTCAGTGAGGCCCTTTTGTAGGATGTCCACATCATTAGGAGTTTCAATTATGGCTCCTAGTTTGCAGTCATCTGTGAATTTAGTTAGCCAAAGACCTTCTGTGTTAGCCTGTACTTCAGAGAAGTAGATACCAAACAGGGGAGGACCCAGGACTGAACCCTGTGGTACTCCACTTGTCACTGGTCTGAAGTCTGATTTGGAGTCTGCTACTTTCACAGTGTGGGTTCTTTCAGTAAGCCAGTTGGCAACCCATCATGTGACATAGGGATTTATACCTAGTTTAGTGAATTTATATATAATTCCAGAGTGGGGGATGGTGTTGAATGCCTTGGCGAGATCTAGATAGGCTGTGTGAACCACCTTACCCTCATCTATGGCTTTAGTGACTACTTCAAAGAAGTCTATCAGATTTAGGAGACATGATCTGCCTTTTACAAACCCAAACTGTGTGGGGTCCAGGGTTTGGAGATCTCCAATGTCTTTGTTTATGAGTTCCATGATGATACGTTCCATGGCCTTGCAGACGAGGCTCGTCAGTCTAATGGGGCGGTAGTTCCCGGAGTCTGTTGTGCCCCCCCCCCCTTTGTGGAGTGGGATAACTGTCGTGGTGCACCATTCAATGGGCACAAAGCCTGAGGTGAGCCTATGATTGAACATGGTACTTAGGTGGGGTGCCAGTTCATTCTGTAGTTCATGTAGAAGGCAGTCTGGGATGTTGTCAGGTCTCATGGATACTGTGTTCTTGGCTTTGGAGAGTGACGTTTTTACCTGTGCAGCCGTGATTACAGGAACTTTGCATTCTTCCAGTATAAAGATGGGCCCTTTAGGGGGTAGGAGGGGGGTAAAATTAGCACTGAACCTATCTGCCTGGATGTTGGCAATATCAGTTGGTTCTGTATATTTAGTGTCATTGTGCTGTAACTCAGAGCAGATCTAAGTGTTGTCATTGAGATTTTTGACATAGCTATAGACTGCTTTGTGGTTGTCTTTAGAATCAGTGGCAATTTTGTTTTCATAACTAGCTTTGGAGGATTTTATGAAGGATCTCAGCTTCTTACTGAGGCTGACCAGGGAGTTCTTCCAATCATTGGATTGTACTCTTTTTTGCAACAGTTTCTTTCTTCTGTTGTAGAGTTTGTTTATGGCAGAAGACCACCAGATTGGCTTCCTTTTTTAGAGGATAGCTTGGTTCTGTTAGGGATAGCACGATCCATGCACTTGTGTAAGTGCTTATAAAGTGCATTTGTGTAGGACTCAGTAGTCGTACCTCTATTGTCCATCTGCATGGGTGTCATGAAGTTTGCCACTTCTGTCTTAAGAAGCATGAAGTTGGCTTTGGAGAAATTTTTTACGGTAGTTTTCCTAATGGGGGGTGGGAGCGGGATGTGGATGTCTAGGGTGATTAGCTTGTGGTCGGATCTGACCAACGAGGAGCTGACCTCTGAGAATAAGAAGTGTTAAGCTTCATAGAAAAGAAATACAAAGAAAATAGACAAAGTAAACAGACTGAAAGTATATCATTATCAAAGGAGGATGTGAGAATACTAAGTGAATGGAAAGAAGATGAGTTTACAGGTGAAAGAATTTGTGAAGATGGATTAAATTAACATGGAAACGGAGAGAGAGAGAGAGAGAGAGATAACATTAATGAATGTAGACCATAACATTATAATACAAATAATGCAGGTAAGACTGGAAAAAAGTACTACAAAGAGTACGAATTAAAGGAATTTATGGAATAAAAGATAAACATATTAAAGGAATACATATGTTGGTTAAGGAAGGAGTATATAATACAAAGTAATAAAATAAAGATGTTAGATGTGTATAGGATGTAACTAAATAAAGTATTCAATAATATTGAAAACAAACAACTGTAGGATATTTTGAAGGCATACAATGTCATTAAGTAGATTATGAAGCTAACAAGCTCAGTTAATGAAAACAGTGTAGTGGGAGCTATAATTTATGGATGGATAACAGGAAAAATACAAATACAAAGTGGAGTAAGGCAATGATTTCCATTATGTGGTATTCTATTTGCAATAGCAATGAATACAACTGAGGGAGAAACAACAAATAAATGGAAGAGGAAATATGCATATAAAGTAGAAACTTAAATGCCATTGGATGTGTCATATGCAAATAATCTGGTTATAATAGAAAAATAGAATGGACAACTTATGATATTAAAAAAACGGAAAATGGCTAAGTTTTGTTGGTTTAAGTATTAATAAAGAGGAAAGTGGTTTGGAGAAAAACTGAAGAAGGGCTTAGGTATTAATAAAAAGGAGATTGGAATATTTGGGACAGTCTTCATGGACTGTTAGAGAATAACAAAAACAATGACAGGATTTATTAGAAGAAACACAAGAAACTGATGAATTACAGAAAGTATATAGATTAAGTTGTAAGTAAAATCTACTGTCCACCTCTCAGCATGGTGTTGGACCTAAGCAGAGTAATAGCACAGCTCTAATAACCTTTACTGATATTATCCATCACATAAAAAATGAAGGACAGCTATTCTTAGCAATTTTCCTGGATACGTCAAAAGCCTTTGACACCATATCCTACCAACTGCTACTCAACAAAAACTGCTACTCAACAAACTCGCAACTTAGAATCTCATCATCCCTGACATCTATCTGCCTAACTGTCAACAGGCTACAAAATTGGAGAACAAACTTTCCCCACTACTACCAGTTACAACTGGGTACTCCAAGGATACATATTCAGTCCTCTTCTCTTTGTTATATTTACCAACAACCTAAATTCTACCACCCAACTTGCCACTGTCATCTAGTATGCCAACAATTCCTCTCTTATCTGCTCAGCCCCCCCAAGAACCTCAATACAAAATGGAAAAATCTTTCCAGGACTTTGAAAATTACTTCTCCAACCATCAACTCATCCTAAACCCAAACAAGACCAAGTTAATGATCTTCTCAAACAAATCATCCAAGCTTAGCTCACTACCTCTCTCTATTCAGTCCTCCTACAAATTAGATGACGCTCCTAGGTGTTACCACAGATGATAAACTAAAATTTGACAAACACATCTCCCTAACCATCAGGAAAGTCCACTCCAAACGTGGAACTTTCTACATGGGTCAAACCATTCCTTACACACTAAGCCAGACTAGTCACAGCTGGCTCTCACTTGCTATCTACCCTACTTTACTGCTCAAATATCTTCACCAACCTATGCAAAGCTGACCTTAATAATGTAGAGTCCTGCTACAACAAAATAGCTAAGTTTGCGGCCAATCAGCCACATAAAACCCATCACTCTTCCGTTCATAAACAGCTCAACTGGCGGAACTTCCCAACCTGTTAACATTAAACCAACTTACCATTGCCCATAAAGGCTTACACAACCCCAGTAGCTGCCCTGCTTTGTCAAGCCTGGTCCAACCTAACTTTAACTGTAGGTCCCTTAGGTCCTCCGACAGACTAATGCTAAAAGTTATCCACTCTCACAACTACTATGCCGACTCCCTCTACTGCTATAAAATAGCTAAAGACTGGAATGCTCTTCCTCAGCACATCCAAAAAAATCCCATCATGTTCCAATTTAAAAGAACCCTAAAAGAGTATCTTGATAGTACCTGGCTCTGCTCCTGCATTGCTCCTGGCTAGTCTGCTTCTCCTATTACTCCACAACTTCCTCATTTACCTCTTTTCTGCACCTTAAGTAGCCAGTACTTATAACCTCATGTCTCTTTAAACTGACTTGCTAATTCTCTGATAGATTATTTTTACGATACTCCACCATGACTTATTGTTTCTTATGTACTTTGTTTAACTGTATATATTTTTTTATTCTGTGTTCATAAGCACTTGTATTCTTGTAACTATGTTAAATGCATTTTTGTTAATGTTTTTTTTATTTTTTTGTTAATGTAAGTACATGATTACTTGGACTCAGCTAATTGTTATTGTACTGGAGCTTTTCTCCCCAGGTCTCCACTGAAAATGGGATACTTGCCCAGTTGGACACTACCCGGTCAACAAATGTAAATAACTAAATAAATAAATAAAAGATGTACATGATAAAAACGTCAGATTTAGTAAAATTAAATTACTTAGGTCAGTAGCAGTTTTTCCAGTAGAGGTAGAAAAACAATTATTGCAGATAGTATTTAGTATTATATGGAGGTAAAAGTTAAACAACATTAAGAGAGACATTGTGTTTTCTGAATCCCTTATCCTTTTCAATGTTCCTGTTCCTAAAAAATAAACATTTTGTTACTAAAAATTGAAAATCCCAATCTACTCCTGTCTTTAAAGCTGAGTTTATTCATCTTGTGAAATACAATTGTAAGATTGAGATTGCTAGTATAAAAGCAAGGACTAACAGAACAATCCATCATTTAATTGCTTGGACAAAATTGTCTAATCTGTTAAAGAATATATTAAGCATTCTCCTATGTGTATTGCTTTTTTAGTTGTTATGGACATTGTATATAGTCTGTTTTTTTCTTGTTACTATACTGTTAAGTTATCGTGTTATAAAATGAATAAAAACATTTTGAAAAAAAAGAGAGGCATTGCGTATAATAATCATTTATTCAGAGCTTCTTGTGACGGGCTTGAACACCTGTTACTACAAGACTTGAAATGCTTCTAAGACCATCTGGACCTACAAAGCTGATATAAGTATATTTTTTGCACTTGATCTGTTTCAGTAACATTTCACACTTGTGTGCTACATTTATTGATTTTGTTGAATTTAACACTGTTTTTCAGCCTGCAATGACAGATTCATAGATTAGTACTAGGCTAACTGCCCTTGTGAGCCATTTTAAGCCTCGCCAAGTACGCCATGTACGAATCAAACTCTGCACCTTGTGTCTGTAAGGTAAACATCTTACTCATTATACCAACCTTCCAACCCCTTATACCAACCTTCCAACCCCTTGTTAAAGAAACGCCATCTGTTTGTTGCTGGACTGCTCTTAGGTTGTTTTAAAAGTATTTTGATATTTCCTAACCTACTCTGATATTCAAATAAAAACTGTTCTGAGTTAGCTGAAGTTCTCCTCAGTCTGCCAAAATATATTTAAGTTTTGCAAAGTGTTTGTGTGTTGTGAACATTTCTCAGGGTTAATGAACTTATTTTGAAAGATCCCTGATGTTGGAGGAATTCTTACTTTTGTCATAAAACATTTGTTACTGCACTTTAGTTCAAAACTGGTTTGTTTTACACTGAGTGTTCTTTTGCACTCAGGTGGGGACAGAGAGCTAAATTCAACCCATCCAAGTGGGAACTACTGGTTGATAGCTTATTGTGTTTTAATCTGATTGGCCTGAAGGTTTAACTTTATAAATGATGAGCAGTGGTGCAGCGGTTGTGTTGTCACATCACAGCAAAAGGTTCTCTGGTTCAATTCTCGGCTGGGGTGCCGTCTGTGTGGAGTCTGCATGTTCTCCCTGCATTCATGTGGGTTTCTTCCCGGTGCTCCAGTTTCCTTCCATGTTACAAAGACATGCTACAACAACTGGAAAGGCCAAAAAAATACCTCACTAAGAGGATCTTAGGCCTTAGACACATGCCCTATATGAACAGACTCAAAAAACTTCAGCTATACTCTGTCTCTTATCGCCTACTGAGAGACGATCTGTGCTTGACCTACAAAGCCATGTCTGACCCAGAGCTGTTAGATATGCTACACCTAAAGAAATCCTAATCCCTCTGTATCACACGCTCCAGGGACCTAAACCTCATTACCACAATAAACAGAACATGCTGGAGGGACAGGTTTCTAACCCAGAGACTTCCCATACTCTGGAACAAACTTCCCATTCACGTCAAACAGAGCACTTCACTGGCCCTCTTTAAGAAAAATCTTGATGAGTGGATGGGCAATAGGAAGTTCACCCCAGGGATCACTTCAGTGGCCTTGCTTGACAGGGTCACTGGGAACTAACTCTGGGCAGTATGATGCCAGGGAATCTTCTTGGGCTAGGCTTATATAGGCTCCAGGGCTGTTTGCCTAGTACACACCTATGAACCTATGAACCTATGCATCTGAAGCTTTTCTCCCTGGGCATCTGCTGAAAATTGGCTTCGTTCCATGTCGACCTGGACTTTCCCCAGTAAACAAATGTTAAATAAGTAAATAAAAAGTCTTTCATTCTGCTGGTATGAAAGCCTTAGATTTTTTTGTGAGATCGTGTTCATTTATTCAGAGCTTTCTTGTGCCTGGCTAATACACTTGTGACTACAAGACTTGGATTCCTTCTAAAACCATCTGGACATACAAAGCTGACATAAATATATTTTGTGCACTTGTTCTAACTGTTTCAGTGATATTTAATACTTGTGTGCTGTATTTATTGATTTGGTTGAAATTATCTACTTTTTCAGCTTGCACATCTTAAAGAAACTCCATCTGTTTGTTACTGGACTACTTTGATGTTGTTTTAAAAGTATTCTTATATTTCCTAACGCCCTCTAATACTGAAAAAGCAATGCAAAGTTTTTGTGTGTTGTGAACATTTCTCAGGGTTAGTGAACTTATTTCAAAGGATTCCTGGTATTACAGGAATTTTACTTCTGTTGTAAAGGATCTGTTAGTGAACTTGAGCTCAAAATCAGTTTGTTTATATTATGAGGGTTCTGTTGCACTCTGGTGGGATCTTCTTCTTCTTTTGGCTGCTCCTGTTAGGGGTCGCCACAGCAGATAATCTATTTCCATTTATTCCTGTGCTCTGCATCTTGCTCTGTCACATTAACCACCTGCATGTCCTCTCTCACCACATCCATAAACCTTATCTTAGGCCTTCCTCTTTTCCTCTTACCTGGCAGCTTCATCCTTAGCATCTTTTTCTCAATATACTCTGCATCCCTCCTCAGCACATGTCCAAACCAATGTAATCTTGCCTCTCTGGGTTTGTTTCCAAAACTTCCAACCTGGGCTGACCCTCTAATATAGTTATTCCTAATCCTGTCCACCCTCATCACACCCAGTGAAAATCTTAACATCTTTAACTCTGCCACATCCAGCTCAAACTCCTGCCTTTTTGTCAATGCCACTGTCTCCAACCCATATAACATAGCTGGTCTCACTACCCTGTTGTAGACCTTCCCTTTCACTCTTACTGGTACTCAACTGTCACAAATCACTCCTGACACTCTTCTCCACCCACTCCATCCTGCCTGTACTCTCTTCTTCACCTCTCTTCCACACTCACCATTACTCTGAACTATTGATCCCAAGTATTTAAACTCATCCACCTTCACCACCTCTACTCCCTGCATCCTCACCATTCCTCTATTCTCCCTCTCATTCACACACATATATTTTGTCTTAGTCCTGCTGACCTTCATTCCTCTTCTCTCTAGAGCATATCTCCACCTCTCCAGGGTCTCCTCCACCTGTTCCCTACTCTCACTACAGATCATAATGTTATTTGAAAACATCATAGTCCACGGGGACTCCTGTCTGATCTTGTCTGTCAACCTGTCCATCACCATTGCAAATAAGAAAGGGCTCAGAGCTGATGCTTGATGTAATCCCACCTCCACCTTAAACACATCTGTCACTCCCACCGCAGACCTCACTGTTGTCACACTACCCTTGTACATATCCTGTACCACTCTTACATACTTCTCTGACACTCCCAACTTCTTCATACAATACACAACTCCTCTCTAGGCACCCTGTCATATGCTTTCTCTAAGACCACAAAGACACAATGAAACTCCTTCTGACCTTCTCTGTACTTCTCCATCAACACTCTCAAAGCAAACATTGCATCTGTAGTGCTCTTAAGCCATACTGCTGATCACTAATCATCACCTCCCTTCTTAACCTAGCTTCCACTACTCTTTCCCATAACTTCATGCTGTGACTGATCAATTTAATCCCTCTGTAGTTACTACAGCTCTGCACATCACCCTTATTCTTAAAAATCGGTACCAAAACACTTTTTCCTCCATTCCTCAGGCATCTTCTCACTTTCCAAGATTTCATTAAACAATCTAGTTAAAAACTCCACTACCATTTCACCTAAACACCTCCATGCTTCCACAGGTATGTCATCTGGACCAACAGCCTTTCCATTCCTCATCCTCTTCATAGCTGTCCTTACTTCCTGCTTGCTAATCCGTTGCACTTCCTGATTCACTATCACCACATCATCCAACCTTCTCTCTCTTTCTCATTCTCTTCATTCATCAGCCCCTCAAAGTACTCTTTCCATCTGCTCAACACACTCTCCTCGCTTGTGAGTACATTTCCCTTATTATCCTTTATCACCCTTACCTGCTGCACATCTATACTAGCTCGGTCCCTCTGTCTAGCCAATTGGTACAGGTCCTTTTCTCCCTCCTTAGTGTCCAGCCTTTCATACAACTCTTCATACACCTTATCCTTAGCCTTCGCCACCTCTCTCTTTCCCATGCACCTCATCTCCTTATACTCCTGTCTACTTTCTTCATCTCTCTGACAATCCCACTACACCATTTCTCCTCCCATCCACACCATGATAAAACAATTTGAACCTGCCTCTGATACACCTAGCCTTGCTCCCCTTCCACACACAATATACCAACCTTCCTTCTATCCATCATATCAGCTAGCTCTCTCCCTATACCAGTCATACTGCCAACATTCAAAGTCCTGACCCTCACTACCACAGTCCTAGCCTTTACCTGCCTTCGGGCATGCCTTCCCCCTCTTCTCCTTCTCCTTTGGCCAACAGTAGCCCAATTTCCACCAGCATCCTGTTGGCAAACAGTACTGGTGGTGGTCATTGTTAACCCGGGCCTCGACCAATCCGGTATGTATATCTGTATTGTTGTCCGCATGTATGATTTGGTGGGATGACAGGGCTAAATTCAACCCATCTAAGGTGGGAACTACTGGCCAATAGCTTATTGCATTTTTATCCAGTCTGTCTGAGGGTTTAACTTTATAAACACTTTTCATTCTGCTAGTGTAAAAGCTTTACATCGTTATGAGATTGTGCTAATTTATTCAGAGATTCCTTGTGCCTGACTTGGACACCTATGTCTACAAGACCTGGATTGCTTTTAAAACCATCAGGACCTACAAAGCTGATATAAGTATATTTTTCACTTGCTCTAACTGTCTCAGTGCTATTTAACACTTCTGTACTGCATGTACTGATTTTGTTGAATGTATCACTGTTTTTCAGCCAGCACTTTTTAAAGAAACTATCTGTTTGTTACTGGACTGCTCTTTAGTTGTTTTAAAAGTATTCTGATATTTAATAATCTCCTCTGATCTGGGAAAGCTGTTCTGAGTTTGCCAAAGTACTCCTGAGTCTGCCATAATGTTTCTAAGTTTTACAATGTTTTTATGTGTTGTGAACATTTCTCAAGGTTAGTGAACTTATTTCCAGTGATTCCTGATATTGCAAGAATTCTTACTTCTGTTGTAAAACATTTGTTACTGCATGTCTGCTCAAAACTAGTTTGTTTTACATTAAGAGGGTTATTTTGCACTCTGGTGTGAGGAGAGAGCTAAATTCAACCCATCTAAGGTAGGAACTACTGGTCGATAGCTTAATGTGTTTTTATCTGATTGGCCTGAGGGTTTAAATTCATGAAAGTCTTTCATCCTGCTGGTGTAAAAGCTGTACATTTTTGTGAGATTGTGCTCATTTATTCAGAGCTTCTCTGTACCTGACTTGGACACCTGTGACCACAAGACCTGGATTGCTTCAAAACCCATCTGAACCTACAAAGCTGATATAAGTATATTTTTTTACCCTTGCTCTTGTTCATACATCTTTAAAATATATGCTAGAGTCATATACCATAGCTTAAACCTCATTGCCAACAAATGCATAATAGTATATTTTGGGAACTTGGCCACCAAGGGAAATACTTAATTGATAAAACACCCCTAAAAGTGGACATAGTAGTCAGTGATTTAGGGACTCATGTAGAAAGTAACCTGGCTTTCAACCAACATGTGTCTAAGGTCACTCATCTTATAAATAAGGACATGATATCTAGATCCAGGGATTTCACCATCTCAGTTTACTCAGCCATCCCTTTGGTTTGTAACAGACCAGGCACATCCAGCAACTGAAATGTCCACAGAGATTCCTTACAAAAAGAATAAATGGTGTAAACGCAATGTCCAATGCAGACTGCCTCAAAGCTCTAACTCTATACTCAGTTTCCCAGGCCTACAGACTGCTGAGATGTGATTTATGGCTGGTATGCAAAGCATCCTTGGATCCCACTCTGATGGGCCCTTTGCATATCCACAAAATGAACACCACCAGAACTAATACATCTAAGGATTTAAACTTTGCTTGTGACTTAAATAGGATATGTTGGATTGAAAGAGGTATGTGTCTCAGAGACTTCCAGTTCCCTGGAATAGGCTTCCCATGCATGTAAAACTGAGCTCTTCCCTAACCTTATTCAAGTGCAACCTGGACCAGTGAATGGTTCATAGATTCATAGGTGTGTACTAGGCTAATGGCCCTGGAGCCTTTACAAGCCTAGCCCATAGGATTACCCTGGCATCATGCCACCCAACCTTAGTTCCTAGTGCCTCTGTCGAGTAGAGCCACTGGAGTGATCCCCAGGGTGAATTTTCTATTTCCCATCCACTCATCAAGATTTCTCATGAAGAGGGCCAGTGAGGTGCTCTGCTTGACATGTATGGGATGTCTATTCCATAGCATGGGCAGTCTCTGGGTTATGAACCTGTCCCTCCAGCATATTCTGTTGATTGTGGTAATGAAGTTGAGGTCTCTGGAGTGTGTGGTGCATAGGGATTGGGATTTCTTTAGATGGAGCATTTCTAACAGAGCTGGGTCAGACATGGCTTTGTAAGTCATGCAGAGATCACATCTAAGTAGGCGATATGAGACAGAGAATAGTTGGAGTTTTTTGAGTCTGTCCATATAGGACAAGTGTTTAAGGCATAGGATCCTCTTTGTGAGGTACTTTTGCAGTCTCTCCAGTTGTTGCAGGTGTCTAGTGAAGTACATGCCAAATGGGGTGTTGTACTCAATGATTGGCCTAATGAGGGAAGAGTAGAGGGAGACAATGACCTCTTTCTTCCTGGATGCAAAACCCTTAGTAATGAGATGTGCCACATAGAAGGACTTTCTGACCACAGTGGCAATGGGGTGGTCAAAAGAGAGGTTGCTGTCAACCTGTGTTCCCAGATTTCTTATATCACCTTCTGTGTTCAGTGGACTACCATCAATGTGGTAATTCATGGGAACTGTTTTTTTCCCAAAGGGGATGAAGACACATTTTTGACACTGAGCTTAAGGCCATGGTTCTGACCCCAGTCGTTGGTCTCATTGAAGCCTTTCTGTAGGATGTCAGCATCACTTGGGGAGTTAATAATAGCTCCCAACTTGCAAACATCTGTGTACCTTGTCAGCTAGAGTCCCTTCATGTTGGCCTGGACTTCAGAGAAGTAGATACCAAACAAGTGAGGACCCAGGACCGAACCCTATGGGACTCCACTCGTGACTGGTCGGCAATCTGACTTGGAGTCAGCTACTTTCACACTGTGGGTTCTATCTGTGAGCCAGTTTGCAACCCACCTAGTGACGTAGGGGTTGATGCCTAGCTTAGTAAGTTTTTCTATGACTCCTGAGTGAGGAATGGTATCACAGGCCTTGGCCAGATCAAGGTAGGCTGTATGAACCACCTTACCTTCATCCACAGCTCTGGTGACTGACTCAAAGAAGTCAACCAAGTTGAGCAGGCATGATCTACCCTTCACAAAACCAAACTGTGTAGGATCCAGAGTTTGGAGATTATGCATTCCATAGCTTTGCATATCAGACTCGTCAGGCCAATGGGATGATAGTTCCCGGGGTCTGTAGTCACTCATTTGTGGAGAGGGATGACTGTAGCAGTGGGCCATTTGGTAGGTACAAACGCTGAGATGAGGCTGTGATTGAACAGAACACACAGGTGAGATGCCAGTTCATTCTGTAGTTCATGTAAAACACATCCTTGGATACTGTCAAGTCCCATAGAAGTTGTATTCTTGGCCTTGGACAGTGCTGTTTTAACCTGTGCAGCAGTAATACTGGGTGCCTGGCAATCTACTGGTATTGTGATTGGTGCTTTGGGGGGGTGGGGGTAAAGTTAGCACTGAATTAAATGATGGTATCAGTACAAGGACTAATTATGCCCTCCCCCTGCATGTTAGTATGCCAACACAAATACTAATGATGGCTACCATCACCAGCTAAGTAAGCTAATTCATCATTTTTGGTAAAGGCTGTTTTGCATGTAAGATTTCATTTGCACATGGCAAAACAGACAATGGACCACCAGTCCCTTCCATCCATAAATCACTTCCGTCATTAAATTTTAAATACATCCCTGGGCTGACACCTATGTATTTGATGGTCAGAGACAGGTGTTAAGGCATGCCTAACTAATATATGCCCCTTTAACATATAATCTCTAAGACACAATAACTTGTGGAATAAATTTTGGTTGCATGGATAGGGTTGTAAATGTCTCAGTGGCTGTTAGCCTAGTATACACCTATGTACCTATAAACCTATGAAGATGCTAAACAGCAAAGATCCAAGGCACTGAACCCTGAGGAACCCCAACTGTTAATTCCCTATCATCAGAAGTAATGTCCTGTTTTTTAACCTTGATGGACCTATCAGTCTACCAACCACTAATCCATTGAAATACAAGCTGCCTTATACGTAGTGTATTCAAAATAGATACAATTTTATTTTGAATCTTTCATTGGCTGTAATTATATAGCATTAATCAGACATATAAGTTTATTTAAAAAAATGTATGTTTTTAACTAGTTTACCAGTCTGAAGAAATGGCAACTTTCAATTATTTTAAACATATTCCCAAGTAAGACTCCTACACCTACAATAAACAGGTGCTTGTGACCTCAAACACTTAATTATCCACTCACTAAGGTCATATAACCTTGGGCATGAATGCATTTGTAGAGTTAATGAAAAATAAATGCAGCACTTTACCTCCAAAGTTGTTTAACCTTCAAGTTAGAGCAATTAGCTTAAGGGGTGTGGGCCCACAGTCCTTCACATTACTGGGAACAGGGGCCATGCCATCCTGAAAAAGTATTTGTTTCATATTTGGAGCCTCTTCTTGACATATTTCGAAATACAGAAATGCCAAGTTTAGCAATCTAGCCCCAGCTCTGTGGCACATGAGGATAAAGCCCAGACTATGGCCCAGATGACCCAAGCTAAATTAATGTTTTGGCTGTTGGAAAAGTAGGATAGAGGAGGTTAGGAATTAGTGACTAGCAAAGGCTAGCTTGCCTACTCTGGGGGGGATGGGACTGGTGGCATTGTCTGTTTTGCCATGTGCAAGTGAAATCTTACATGCAAAACAGCCTTTACCAAAAGTGATAAATTAGCTTACTTAGCTGGTGATGGTAGCCATAATTAGCATTTATGTGGACATACTGACATGCAGGGGGAGGGCATAATAAGTCCTTGTACTAATGCAGGTATTCACATTGGCCACCAGGAGGAGGGGTTAAGGCCTAAAAGAAAACTCAGTGACGGCTGCATGAATATCAATCTCTGCAGTAATTTTTCATCATCTGGGGAAAAACTAAAGTTATTGATCAAGGACGGATGATAGTCAACAAGCAGCAAGGGGACAAAAAGCATGCAAAAAATGAATTACTGATGCAGTATTCAGGGCTCTCTATTGAAATGTCAGCACTCAAAATGCTGAGTGATGAAAAGCCAGAAAAAATAGACTAAAAACCTGAAGAGAGAATCTTGAAAATTGCTCTTCTCCTTTAAACTTCATTTTGCTGGGCGGACAAGAGCCCCCTCCCCCAGCATCCTTCCACACCCCCAGAACTTATATATACCAACTCCAAGATCCCCATAAATCAGAGAAAAGGGAATATTCTGAAAAACGGCATTCTGAATTTAGCATATTGAAGTCTGTTCTTTCATCCATGTAGTCTCATGTTTTGAGGCTCACTCTAGCAGGTCCTAACATTTCAAATGGGTACCAGAGATACACATACTAACAGCACATTTTTGGAAGCCTAATTAAAGGGCATAGTCTAACAGTATACTATACCTAGGAAGGCTGTCTATAGCACAAATCAATAAACTGTGCAATGCAACAGAAGGGACCGATGGAATGAGCAGCCCACCTACAGCACTGCAACCATATAAATGGAGATAACATGTGGATAAAATGTTTATACACATGAGTATATGATATTCTGTCTAATACTCCACAAATCAAACTTTTAAACATTGAGAAAAAGGTGCTCAAAATGCACTCACAAAAAAACAGGAAACACTATCTTTGCAGGGTGGCATAAGCTCTTCCTGCACTCCTACATTCCCTCTTAATTGTATATACCAACTCCAAGATAACTCTACAGTGGTGAACTCCAAGATAACTCTACAGTGGTGACGTATCAAATTCTCCATTCCCTGCTGTTCCATCATCTCTCACAAGGAAAAGAAAAGCTGGTCATGTCCAATCAGATGATTTTTATCAGCTGTACCAGCTATTTTTCTGTGTGATTAATTCATTTCTCAACTACTTAACTGACTCCCATACTTATCTATATATATTTATATGTAGGTTTGCTATAATAGTCTTGAAAATCATAATCCTGAGATCATAATGTTGAAAGACCAAAGCAATGACGACCACAGTACCAAAGCAATAGGCTTGCCCCCTGCAGAACCCATGTTAGCAGTTGTTTTTGTGTTTTCACTGGTAGCGGATTTTGTATTTGAGACTTTTAGATATAGTGATCTTGAGTGCTTTGGTCTTTTAAAATTATGGTTTCAGGTTCATAGGTAAATATTAGGGTATCAGTCTGTAGACCATTACAAGCCTATCCAATAACCAGAGGTCAGAATCAAAAACCCTGTACCTTGTATCTTTGAGGTTAAGACCTTAACCATTACACCAGTCCACACACACACACACACACACACACACACACACACACACACACACACACACACACACACACACACACACACACACACACACACACACACTTAGGCTGCAGTTTTTGCTATGTCACTTATTTAAAAAGTTTTTTTTTTATCTTCCCCTGCCTGAGCTTAATTAAGTTATTAAAGTGAAACATAGTATAGCATATTCTGTTGCAGCTCATATGTGGAAGGGGTTCCTATTACATGAGCGAACACTAGAAATATCGAATGCTCATTTGTCGAACCCAAATGCACAAAACCACAGAATATCAAAGGAATGGATCAGCAAATTTTTTCCCAGGGAAAAATTTGCTGGGCCATTTTCCGGACTTTGCTGTATTCGTCACTGAGGTGCGATCTCTGAGTTGGTATATTTAAGGTGTGGGGGGTATGGGAGGCACAGCCCCCCACGTTGGGGGGTGTGGTGGGCAAAGACCCCACTTTATGTTGCCTGTACATATTTCTTTTGGATCAGTGAATTTTTTCCCTGGGAAAAAATTTGCTGATCCGTTTCTTCAGAATTTTGTAGTTTCGTGCATTTGGGTTCGATAATAGATCATTCGCTATTTCTAGGGTTCGATCATATAATATGAACCCGTGGAAAAGTACTCTAACACAGTAAAAACTGGGATTTACACAGCTGATTAAAGCCTCCATTCTGTGACAAAGATGAAGATGTGGCTAAATATAATTTTTTTCCCGGGGATGTGTGTGTGTGTGTGTGTGTGTGTGTGTGTGTGTGTGTGTGTGTGTGTGTGTGGGTCAAAGAAAAAAATATTTTTTTCAATTTCCCATTTCACTCATTTCAACTGGATTTCAACTGCTTTTAATCTAAATGCTTGTTGAATATTAATGCCGATTCACTGCATATGTAGCTTCTGATATGTGTAGTGCCTCCAGATCAAGTGATCTTGTATGTATAGAATGACTATCAGAAAACAAGCAAAGAACCTCAGCCTGATCTGGTATGTCTTTATTTGCATGTTGTGTATGTATAATTTAAGTCTGATGCTGCAGAAATAATCATGTTTTACTACCAGTTTAATGGGTGAAAAATACAACATCACTTCAAAACTGTGTGACAGACATTTTAGCAGGAAATTATTTTATCAGTAAAAGTGTTCTGCATTTTGAAGCTGTCAGTCTGGGGTCTGGGGAGGGGGGTTGATAATTTGAAGATAAAATGAACTATATAAAATCCCAAGGGAAATTGTTTTCAGCCTTTAGGAGACATTTAAATGTATTTTAATTATTTGCTATGTTTAACAATGTAGGATTCATTAACGATAAGTTTTTCTACAGTTGAGTCAGTTTTGTTCTGGTCAGAGTCATATTACACATGAAATGAAAATGTGAGAGTCAGACGCAGGATGCAAGCTAAAACGCAGTAGCAATTATAACTTTAATACTCATTACTGTTGCATCACCCAAAAGAGAGAGACACTTTCCCCTCAAAATATGAATGCAAATTAGGTTGAGAATTCAAACTACTAAACTTTTCACAGTGGCACCCATTGATTCTATTTAGTAACAGGTTTCACACCTCATCTCAAAGCCATCCTAATGATTAAAATATTTGCCCAGTTTCACTTTCCTCTCTAATTTCGTGAAAGATATAAACTACTGATCGCGGAACAGAAGGACTTAAACGCTTGGGCAAGTTCTACTATAAGAAAGTTCATCTCTTGAACTACTAAACAGAAAGCAACAGTCTTTTATTTTTATTGCACACTACATTATGCAAATCTGTGCTGTATAAGATAAGAATTATCCGATTACGTAGTAAAAAGTGAAGTGAAGCAGTTACCCTGTCAAAGAAAATGTTGCTAATAGAGATATTGAACAAAATCTATCTTTTCTAATGTGTTCATGTCTTCAAGAAATACATGATGACTGTGAAAATGATGCTTAATGACTGCATTGCATTTATGTTACTTTTAAGGTGCCATAGAAAGTTTTTAACAATATAAGTATGTCAGTCAAACTTGTAATCATGTCTGTGGTTAAAGTCAATGAAACAGTCCTGGTTAAAGAAGGACTCATGCTTAATATATAATGTATCCTGTAACATAACGTCTGATTGATGGTCTAATAATGAACATGTGTATAAGTCTAAAAAAATGTGTTTGACAGTAAGACCCATTTTCTATAAATAATCTTTTCTATACAATTTTCTTAATTAATAAATGTGGCTGATAATTGGTTTAGGAAGCACAAAACAGGAATGGCAATTATGTAGAGAAACACAGAAATAAGAGACCACAATCTCTCAGAGGTGAAAAAAGAGATGCTCACTTTTAGGGTGAGGAGAGACACAGAAATAACAGAAAGTTGCAATGAGACTAGGAGCTGTGCTGAAGGTAAAGACACAGTAATAAAGTACAATACTCAACTTATAGTTCTTACTGTAATAGAGGCCGTGGAATGGAAGTGGCAGACACACTGCTTAGTTGTGACCAAACCACATTACAGTTTATACCACCTGAAACATTGATGGAAACATTCTCAAGGTTAAGATACTTACAATACAGAAAACAGACCTTTAAGTGTCTAAACATGCAACAATAAGTAAACGTGAATATACTGGAGGAAATGAGTGATGATTGTAGAAGTGCAGCAGAGCGAATTAATTAAAGAGAGTAATATCCATGTCAGAAAGTGAAGGAATTGAAATATGGGAAGATAACTGCTGAAAGTAGAGATGGAAGACAGGCGAAGATGTAGGAGAAAGAAAGAAGGGAAGCACCTGGGAAGAAAATGTTGAAGGAAGGGGAAAATGTTGTATGAGGAAGCCAGATAACATTGCATCCAAGGTGTCTCCAGAGAAGAAGCTGGCTAGAAGAGTTACTGATAAGGCTGAGAAAAGTTTCAAATAAGCAATGTAGTGTAGAAGAACTAAGCCTTACATGCATTATGAAAACAGGATTAGGGCAAAGAACATGAGAAGGATGGAGATCTGGCAGTAGTACTGAAAGAAATATTCTTCTAAGTATTTAAAAAGGTCTGTGAAGGTGGGGCAGAAGTGGGGGAGAGCAAGATAGATGTGGATATTTGTAACTTAGAAAGGTTTTTCAGAGGAGTTCAAAGGTTAAGACATAGGTGCTCCCTTTACGCTGGAATAAAATCCCAGTCCAGGTTAGGCAGAGTCCCTCATTGACTCTCTTCAAGAGGAATCTTGATGAGTGGATGGGAGATCGTAGGTTTACCCCGGGTATCACTTCTGTGTCACAGTTAGACAGAGGCACAGTATACTAACCTCGAAAAAGGGCATAGCAAAATTAATTTAAAATGGGTGGCAAAAGCCAAGCACACTCTGGCTAGGCTTATAAATGCCCTAGGGCAGATAGCCTAGTATGAACCTATGAACCTATGAACCTATGAATTACCCCCTTGTCTTGGTTTTAAAAAGAGTAGGCACATGTCCTGCATAAAGTACCAGTGAAACTTTTTTCACTCAAAGAAATTTGTATACATTTTTTTCCATATCTTCAAATAGACTGAACCATAAATAGTAAAACATAAAATAATATAACATAATCAACTAGTTAACTATTTACAAAAGAAACTATATACAATTGCCTAAGTATACAATCTATAACATCACGTTTCCATATACAAAATGCAGTTTGCATTAAGATGTTGTGCTGATTAATCAGATCAATTTGTTTTGTCCAATATTTTGTCAACTTTCTGCCAATAAGTGATGTATGATGTTGTCTTATCAGTTCTTTTCTTTATGGTTGCTACTTCCATTTGTGACATGAAGAGTGTGATTTTTTTTGAAATCTTGAAAAGTTGGTGATGCTTTATTCTTCCAGTAAGTTGTTATGGCTTTACGTGCAATGGGAAGCAATGCCCACAGTAAAGAATATTTTACTGTTGGGACACGTGGTATGGCCACATTAAACAAAACTAATGATTTGGTTAACTAAAAAGTATCATTAAAAATTGTTTGAAAGCAATAATTAATTTCAAACCAATATTTTTTCCGTGAATGACAGTCAAAAATAATATGTTCCAATCTGCTTTTGTATGCGTTTTACATCTCCAACAATCAATATGTTTCTTATATATAAATTCTAATCTATGAGGTGTTAGAAAGGATCAATGTAGGAATTCCCATGCATATTGTTTCCACTGAACTGACTTGATAGTAAGGCTTGGTGATAAAAGGATCATTTCTTTTTCATTTTTATCAGGATCCTTTTGATTAACCTGATTATAATAATTCTGATATCTATTATTGGTAAAGTTCTTTGTTTCTTTAAGTGTTTTATGAATTTTGGATAGATATCCCTGTCCTGTATAAGTATTATTTATTAAAAGTATCACAAGATCTATGAACTTAGGAATATTATTTTTAAAAGTTGGTGTCATCAATTCCAACTTATTTAAATCTCTCAGTAGAAATAAAGTGGCACTGCACAGTCAGAAGTTGGCAGTAGTGGTTTACAGAGTCATATGTATACTGCCCTTATGTGGGAGGAAAATGCAAAATGGCGCAAACTGAATCCTTTGAATACCACAGAAACGTGACACTGTACCACATTAGAGTTATCACTTGTTTGTAGTCTGTAAGCAGCCAGCTTCACATAACTGTCCCTTCTCCATTGACATACCCCCTTCCAAACATATCATGGCCTCTTAAAGGAATATGTTGTTCTTTTCTTTACAACCCATGCCAGTAGCCTTTTCAACCATGCATTACCTTTTCTATGAAGAAATACTGCCTTATGTGCAGATTGAAATAAGCTCCTCCTGCTTGTTGTTGATAACCCTTCCTAAATGGGCCTGTATGATTTCCTTGATTTTTTGTGAGATTACCGGGTGGGGGAGGGGGGTGGATGAAGGTTAAGTTGAGCTATATCCACAACTTTCATATAGGTGGCACCACTTGCAATTATCTTAGCACACTGCTATGTATTGCCCTTGAAACTGCCTATATAGCTGAAAGCTTTGTGGTTATCCCTGTCCTGGGTGACTATTTTTTTTTTCTTGATAGTTATTATGTTTCTAAGCCACTTGTCCTAGTCCACCATCCTCTTCTCCGATACCTGAGCTTTACAATGAGGCCTTATTTTCCCATTACAAAAAATGGAACAACACTAGTAAGATCATTGCTTGCTGATGGTGACCTTATCTCTACATCTTTGATTCTATCTACTTTAATCATTAGCATGCCCAAAAAAGGTATTTGTATTTTCCTGTGTGTCTTGCCCAAATTGTTACTTTTGAGATATTGCTGATGGGTGCATTTAATAGAAATGAAATAAAAAATTTAACTGCAATCACACCTAAAACCACACGCATTCCTGAAGCCTTAGATGTGGCTATACCTCTCAACTGCTCAGATTTTTGCAGAAAATCTGTGGTTTTCTAGCAAATCTCTGGGATGATCTAAATATTAAAGTCACTAAATAATGACATGCAACAGTCTTGCCACTTTATTGTGTCTTTCAGTATATAGCCCCTCTTCCACGAGTTGCTCACATCCAGCAACACAACATGTAACTCTTTCAAGTTCTTTTTTACAAAAGTTTGGGATAATGGTTAAGTTCTTAGACACAAGGTACAAGGTTTTATTCTGACCTTGGATTATTGGATAGAGTTAAAATGGTCCTTCAGTGCAGTTAGCCTAATATTCACCTATGAAAATCTTTTAGTTCAAAGGTTTGGTGTAATTTTTCTATTTCTCCCACACATTCAAAGGACTTTGTGAACGAATATGTAGGTAGTCAACTATCCTGTGTCGCCATTATTAACCTTTCATCTTTTTGTTTCACTTCACCTCTCCTTGACAATTCCTGTGTCAAATCCTGATTGACATGAAGTTGTTACATGAGATCTCTTTACATGTCATAATATTTATGCCTTTTTCCACATTTCTTTCCTTCTCATCTGATCAGTCTATTTTTATTCTTTCTTTTTCCTTTCTCTTTTTTTTTTGCACATTTAGTTGTCGGATTTTTGTATCCTTCTGGTTTAATTTCCATTTCTGCTCAGTATTGAAATGCGTCATCTTAGACTTTTCCTCCTCATGTTTTTAAACTTTCATTATCTCTTTTTTAATTTCTCCAAGACTTCCGGGTTTTTAATACTATGACAGCAATGGACCTCATTCCTAAGTCAAAGCACAATTAAAGTTCATGAAGTTAGTACTGTTTCAGTCTTTGATGGTAGTTAGAAGTGCTCTTCAAGGCACCCACAATGTATCCAGTAATGACCCCTTCTTTAATCTGTATGGAATTACATGAATCTGTAATATATCTAAGTACGATTGTAAATTCTTTTTTATAAGACCTGTTGCTCTTACTACTAGTGAAACAGTCTGAGTGTCCTTCTTCCATGTTGCACTTGTTTCTGCCTGTAAATCCTGGTATTTTATGATTTTGTGTATCTCTGTATGTAAGACACTATAGTCACTGGGTGTAGCAATTTCAATAATTAATGCTACCTTTGTATTCTTTTCATGGACCACTAGATCTGATTTTCTAGCATCTATTTTTTGAACTGTCGGTAATGGGTGATGCATGTAATATAAATGTCATCATTTTCTATGATGCTTTGTGGCTCATGTTTCCAGTGTTTTTTACTTCAATATTATAATGTATGCACAATCCTAAATGCAACAGTCTTGCCACATTATTATGCCCCACAGTATACAGTCCTTCTGTCATTAGTTTATCACGACCAGCACTCCCTCTTGCCCATATCGTGCTTATATTGCATTCCTGTCCCAAACTGATATTTTCTTGATCCTGCAGCTTTCCTGCTTTAAAGGTTGCTTTTGCACATTTCCCAAGACCAAATGACATTCACATATCATATCAAAAAGTTTTGACCACTTGCAGTTGTGCTTTCATCTGATGAACAACACAGTTTTAAATCATCCACAAAAAGAAGATGGGAAGTCTTTACACTTTGTTGGTTTCTGGGATTCAAATTGTAGCCATGACCTAATCTACTAAGTAGACAGCTGAATGGGTTAAGGGCAAGACAAAAGAGCAGTGGTGACAAAGAGTCGCCCTGGAATATCCCCCTTTGTATTTTTATCCCTGGAATAATAATTTGTCTTTTATCATAGCTTAACTGCAAAATAGTTTGCCACTGTTTCTTCTAAATGACTATAAACTCACTCAATCTCTCTCTCTCTTTTTTTAATTTCTCCAAATCGTTTGGGTTTTTAATACCATAACGGGAATGGACCCAATTCCTAATTCAAAGTATGGCTAAAGTCCATGAAATTAGTATTGTTTCAATCTTTGATGTCACCCAGAAGTTCTCTTCACAGCACCCGCAATGCGCCCAGTAATGGCTCCTTCTGCTATTCATACAGAGTTACATGTATCACTAACATGTCTAAATACGATTGTAGATTCTTTTTTATAAGACCCATTGCTCCTACTACTTTTGGAACTGTCTTGGTATCTTTTTTCCACACTGCTCTCATTTCTGCCTGCAAATCCTGATATTTTATGCCTTTGTGTCTCTCTCTACACAAGACACTATAGTCACTGGCTGTAGCAATTTCAGTGATCAATGCTACTTTTGTCTTCTTTTCATGGACCACTGTATCTGGTTTTCTCACATGTATCTTTTGAACTGTTGATAATGAGTGATCCCATGTGATGTAGACTTCATCATTTTCTATGATGCTTTGTGTCTCTCGTTTCCAGTGTTTTTCAGCTACTTCAGTATTATAATGTTTGCACAATCCCCAATGCAACAGTCTTGCCACATTATTATGCCTTTCAGTTTACAATTCTCCTGCCATTAGTATATTACAACCAGCAATGAGGTGTGCAACTGTTTCCAATTCTGTCTTACAAAACCTGCATTTGTCTGTTTCTCCCACATGTTCAATGGACTTTGTAAACCAATGTGTACATAGCCCACTATCTTGGGCCGCCAATATTAACCTTTCATCCTTTGGTTTGAATTTGCCTGTCCTTAACCATTCCTTCATTCAATACCGATCAACATGAGGTTGTTCCACTCCTTTATAGTGCTTGTGATGGTGTTAGAATTCCAGCTTGATCAGAGCCCAACCAATTTAAAGGAGGTTTCTGATAGCATTCACAGGTACCCCCATCAGCTGTTTCAAGAATGCTGGTGATCCCCAGGTTTAAGCTTGGCATCTCTGGACTCAAGTTCTTTTTTATTCTGCTCCTCTTGAACTTAACTACCATAATGGCTTCATATGTGCAGCTCTGTATATTGCCTGAGGTGCTTAAAGATACACTTTTTTCACTTTACAGACCATTTTTAACTATTGTATGCTCATCTGATCAGTTAGACAGCATAGCTTATTTGGTTATATTTTTCATCCTCTATGTATAAGAAAATTAATCAATTTTGATTGAGCAGTTGATCAACTTGTACCTAATCACACTAATAGCCTGCTATATGTTCCCTGCTGAATGCACTGATATGTGCATACTGTGCTGAGGCATAAAGAGGTGTGTTCTTTGCCTTGCTGATATGCTCAGTATATATGCATGTGGTCGAGAAAAACTCTATATCACTGATTTGGAATCTACAGTGCAAACCATGTGCATTAGCATTTTCAATTCACCATAGGTTCTTAGGTGATTACTAGGCTAATGACTCGGGAAGAGGGGGGGGCTTTTTAAGTTTAGATATGCTTTCCAAATGCATCTGTCATGTTTTGATACCCTCAGAATTATATTTAAGGGGTAAATGCAGGCTTGGGCATGGATGGTCAAGCATTTATAGGTTTCCTCTGTCTATTAGAGACACAGGTGCCAGACCAAGGGTAAATTTCTGATTCCTCATCCACTGGTCCAAATTACACTTGAATTGGGAGAGAGAAGAACTCTCCTTCACATGGACGGGAAGTCTGTTCCACAGAAGGGGTAATCTCTGAGATACACATACCTGCCCCTCCAGCATGTCCTAATTATGCTGCAAATGAGGTTTAGGTCACTAGATCAAGTAATTCTGATGCTATTTGTTTTGTACTTATGCAATGGAACCATTAGAGTTGGATCAGAGGATGCTTTGTAGGCCAGGCATAGATCACCAGTCAGCAGCCTGTAGAACACTGAATACAAGGATAGAGCTTTGAAGTGGTCGGAGTAGGACATGTTTATATCCTGTATTCTTTTTGTAAGAAAACTCTGTATACACTCCAGTTATTGCATATGCTTGGTCAGGTACAAACCGAAGGGAATGTTGTACTCAGTGGCTGGTCTGATGAGGGCTGAGTACAGTGGAAGTATGACATTTCTGGATATGGATGCCATATCCTTGATTACAGATTACATAACATGGAATTATTTCCTTTCTATATTTGTCATACCAGAAAACTCTATTTTTCCATTTCTCCAGTGTATCTAAAATTGGGCACAGCACAAGGACTTTAAAAGTCACCTCTGGAAACAATAGTACACTCTTGATGGAACAGGAATCATAGTATAGAGGGATAAAACCCTAATGATGTCCCAGGTGACCCGAGTTCAATTATTGTCTGGGGCATCTAAGGTACTGGCAGGAAGGGAGGTACAGGTCTATCCTGGTAGGGAAAGCATTTGCTGATAACATTCCCTAAGGGGATACAATTTCCAGTGAGAGGAGCAACCTTCAGATGAGGTTGGCAAAAAAGGGGAGGGTACAGGGAAAAGTAGTTAGGGCATAAAAATTAAAAAATTCCCCTGCTGAATGGAATGAAATATGGATGGCCAATTCCCCCAGGATGACCTTAAGTTCCATGACCAGCTCCAGCAGGATATGGAATAAGTTAGGGAGGGTAAGCACTTGCTGGTAGACCCTACATGGGCACAGGACATGGGGCACTAGGTAGCAGTGCCCTAAGGATAATATGGGGCGGGAAATCTGAAAGAAATTAAAAAAACAAACATTACATTATTGATGAAAGTGGACAGCTTGGAAATGCTTGCCTTCTTTCCCTTGATAAGATTCATGTCACTTTCCAATTACTATGTTGGTCAGTTTAAGTAGAGAATGAGGAATTGTTCTCATATTTCATTGAGACATATATTAAAGGCAGACTGATACATGTTCATTGGCCTATCATGATGCAATGCCCTTGTTTGCTCCATCACCACTGGACTGTATCATGTTTGTCAAACCATGAAAAAGGCTGACACCAGCAAATGCTTATCGTCTTCGAATGACAGCACATATGATACACAACATGTAGAATTTAATTCTGGTGCTACAAGCAGATGCCAGTAACACCCACCATCATATAGTAGTTAATAGTTAGCCACATTTCATGACATGCCATACAGGGAATAGCAACAACACCTGTAAACCACTCTGCTGACTAGGGCTTCTGCAAGGCTACCTAGTGGATCTGGTGTACCACTTATCCCTCTAGCACACTAGTATTTCTATACCATATTACAAAGCCAGGCTTCCTTTACAAATTGCAGTGAATGCTGCCCTTATGCAATTGCAGTTTATGTTACAAACTGCAGCGAATGCTGCCCTTATGCAATTGCAGTTTATGTTACAAATTGCAGCTAATGCTGCCCTTATGCAATTGCAGTTTATGTTTCTCAACCATGACAAGTTCCTGCACTGTTACATGAGTTGTATGTGTGTACTAGATCTTTGCCATTGTTACTTACCTAAATCGTTCTGATTGCCTACAGTGGTGGGCACATTGCTGTATTCACCCTTCTTTTATACATGTCTTGTTATTTGTATCATTTACTAAACTATGTCTTCAAATCCCCTGCATTTATTGCCAATAGTTGTAACATTTCTTGCCATAACAATAAATGTGGAATACCAGATCTATCTTCAATAAGAGTAGAATTAAAGTTGATAAGCATTAGACAGGGCAGCATGTAAAACGTTCAAAGGCTACTGGTACAGTCCTTCCACATATCCTATAATGCACTGTAGTACCACTAGTCCACAAACCTGTGGTAAGCAGTGTGTAGTGGATAAATCCTTAAATTCATGTCTCTATACATACTTCACCAGAGATTATGCAAACGCTAATCTACTAAAACTGAGTAATGATCTGGTTAAATTCGAAAGCGCATTCCGTCTTGATTATCCCACTTCTTATGTGGAATCCTTCATTGACAAATTTTATGAACATTAAAAGAGTTGCATAGAAGCATTTGTTCCCCCTCAGAAATAATGTAATGCCAAGTTCAAAAATAAACCTCTATGGTGGAACCCAAATATAAACAGGCTGTATAATAAAAGAGAAAAAAAACTTACTTCACACAAAAATAAATCTAACTCTCAAGATGTCAAATAATAGTCTTGCTAAAAAAACAAGGGGCTCTGGACCCTGATCAAGTCAAGCAAATCTAGATATAAGATAAAAACAGCCATTCAAGTGAAGGAAAACCACAAAGCCTTCTTATATTAAAATGTCAGAAACAATGCCCATCACTGTGCAGAGCTAATAGTAAATGATACCACATGCTCAAACCCAGAGGACACAGCAATCTATTAGTGTTCAAAAGTAACTCAAACTTCACCACCCCCTTCCCGTCCAATATTATCAAATCACATATGCATACATACAACCTCCACTCAAATCATGCAAGTATGAGTTCTTAAGGTGCTATATAAGGCCAAGAACACTACATCAGTGGGGCCAGATAACATATTAGGATGCCTAAGGGTCAACCTGAAACATGACTTGTCTGATCCCCTACAGAAGGTATTCAATATCAGCCTCAAAACAGGCCTCATGCCGGATGAATGGAGAACAGCAAAAGTTATTCCCTTACACAAAGGTGGAACTTCAAAAGAGCTGGATAATTACAGAACCATAAGCCTGACTAGTGTCACATTGAAGGCTATTAAGGATCATTACAGATTAATATATAAGATGCAGGTAACCTACAGACTCTAGATCCAACCCAGTTTGGACTCATCAAAGGCAGGTCTTGTCCAACTAACCTTTTTGACTTTTTTGAAAAGTTGTTGAAGCAACGGAAGAGTGCAAAACAGCAAACACCACATATCTAGACCTCAAGTAGGCATCCAACACAACCTCACATGCTGGTATCCTAGATAAACTCTTCCACTCAAATTTTAATCCCAATATAACTCATTGGATAGCAAATTAGCTCAAGCACAGAATCCAGGAAGTTAAAGTGGGCAGCTGTACTGCCTTCAAAAAGACATGTCTGTAATGGAGTACCCCAAGGTTCAGTAATCGGGCCATTCCTGTTTGGAGTTTATTTCTCAGAGGTCAAATCTAATGTTATTTGTGACTGACCCAGTCTGCAACTGACTGCAAACTTGGTTCCATCATAAATTCCCCAAAGGACACCAAGATCCTCCAAGAGGGCCTGTCCCAAACAAATAGCTGGTAGCAAAACCATGAACTAAAACTAAATGCCAAGAAGTGTACAATTGTATCATTTGGCAAGCGTGACTCCCCTTGTAACTAACACATTGACAACATACCCCTGAAAATTGATCCCATAGTTAGGGATCTGTGAACCTATCTTAACAATGAACTGCTCTTTGATGACTATGTATTTACTGTTGTAAGGAAGTCCTTTTATATTTCACAGCTTATATCTATGTTATTTCATCTAGATCCAGGGATGTAATTGTTTTACTGTCCTCAGCAATTATTAGGCAGGTAATTAAGTATAATGTCCTTTTCATGATGTACCTGTCAAAACACATGTCACAGCCGGAACAACCACAATGTCTTCTCACTAAAAAAAATCAAGGGCCTAAATCATAAAAACTATGCAGACCATCTCAAAGCCTTGTCCTTCTCAGTATCATACAGACTTCTGAGAGGCAACCTCTATCTTACTTATAGAGCTTCAACTGGCACTATGATGGAGGCTGGAGCCACGCAGCAGCAAGACTATGAGCGTGCAGGTAATATGCAATATGTATAGTTGACTGTTGTGTACACTGGTAGTTAATGCATGTGTGAGGTGTGTCCTTGGTTTGTAGCTGTCATCATAGTATTTAATGTGCAAGTGTGATATCCTCAATATCAGCAGCTGACCTGTGAAAGGCGACTGTTGTACTATTGACCTGTATCATACTCAGTAACAATGGCACAGTCGTGCCCACTGACATTAGTTTCCTCACTTCTGCAGGTCCCTCCGGTATAACAACAATGCAGCCTATCCATGCTGGTGAGTGTGTATTAACAATACCTTTAATAGTCTTGATAGTAATAGTAATATTAGGCTCACTTAGTAGTGCTCTGTGTATGCATGCAGGTGTGTCTGTGTCTGTGTGTTGATATCTCGCATACTGAGTAGTGTACAACTGTGTGCATGTGTGCATGTGTGCACCTGTGCATGTGCATGTGTGCATGTGTGCATGTGTACGTGTGCATGTGCATGTGTGCATGTGTGCACCTGTGCATGTGTGCATGTGCATGTGCATGTGTACGTGTGCATGTGTGCACCTGTGTGCATGTGTGCATGTGTGCACCTGTGCATGTGTGCATGTGTGCATGTGCATGTGCATGTGCATGTGCGCATGTGTGCACCTGTGCATGTGCATGTGTGCACCTGTTCATGTGTGCATGTGTGCATGTGTGCATGTGCATGTGTGCATGTGTGCATGTGTGCACCTGTGCATGTGCATGTGTGCACATGTGCATGTCTGGACCTGTGCATGTGGATGTGTGCATCACTGGTAATATTGTGTAGATATTGTAAACTGTGTTTCCTGTTTCCCTCCCACAGGTTCTGGTGCTGCTCTGGTGTCATGCAGCAGGGAATCTGAAGCAGGTGCCATGGGTACTGATAATGATGACATCTGTGTAATGGCACAGGAAGGTATGCCAGGGTCCATCACTGGTCAGCCGATTGACAGTACACAGCTGTCAACCCCATCAATGCGCACAGTTATCCTGCCAATACATCCTTTGTCACCATTGTCCCTAGGTAATGGACAGCATACAGTGGGCATTGACCGGGGTAATGTGGTATCTGTGGCACATGCCTCCCCACACAGCAGCCATGGGCATGGCCCTGAGATGGTACCACACAGACAGATGTCCAGGGGTTCTCATGGGAGCATCCGTGGGTGTACTGCCCCTGTCAGACGTGCCCACAGAGGTCTTACAACCTCAGCTATGTTTCAGGCTGTCATGCAGGCACAGTCACGTATGGAATTGTACACCAGACAGGGTCTGAGGGAGCTGACAGCATGTCGCACAGCCATGACTGACAGTATGCGTGACATTGCAGCTGCCATCCGTAATTTCACCGATGTCACAGACAGACGTTGTGGGGACATATTAGACCGGTTCCACAACTACATGTCCATGAGCCAGGGCGATGGTGGATGGTTGAGGCATTGACGTGGGCGTATGGCAGCAACAGCAGCAGCTGGCAGTCGTCGCGGACGACAACAGGGCCGCGGCCACCCCCATAGTGCCAGCAGCAGCCCTAGCAATGCTGGGTCTGTGCTGTCATCAGACCACCCCAGGAGACCACGTGCATGTGGCTCTGGCCAGGCCCGACAGGGATCTGTGTCCAGTCAATGAACACCTGCTTCTGATGACAGTACCCAGTCTGGGTTTGTACCGGATACGGTCCGTAGCACCCCTGCAAGGCACAGGTACCATGTCCGTGGCCAGAGACACTGATCTGTATGACCTGGCAGGTACAGTCTGTGGCTGTCCACAAACACCAGTATATGGCAGCCATGAGGTGGAACTGTGTGCATCCATACACACATGCAAATTGACAACACCTAGGGCTACTGCATACACGCACACACTGCATCAACATTGCCCCACCTTGTACTGCTGTCCCTCACCAACACACATACACATACATGTCAATTGGTGGTATCGGTGGCTGACTCAGGCATACCAAGTTCACACCCTGTGCATATGATGAAACTGTGCCACCTCCTGCAATCTGTAACATCAGTGCAGGTACAGGTTAACATGCTGCTGATGCACAGGGTGACTACATAGACGTGTAGTAATAGTATCATGTTGTTAACAGTACTGTGTGCTGAAATAATTGTGGGTATATCACAGCATACCTGATGCAGTAAGGGTATGATTGTCATGTACTGTTGTCTACACCCATGGTAAGTACCATAGTGTATCATCTGCACATGTTGGCATACTGGTGGTAAGGATGTCAACGGAAGGCTACATACATAGGTAGCACAGGAGGATAAGGTAATGAAAGTATTAATATGCAATGATGGACATGTAAACTGCAAGTGGCATGTTGCCCACACTGGACTCTGCAATGCTGATGTTTGAGGATGTTGATATGTGTGCAGTATGACACGACTGGTACAGGACACACAGGAGCATCCTAGCACTGCAAGCTCACATCTCATACCATGCTAGACAGCCCCAACACACAAAACTAACTGTCACAGGAGGGAGAGTCCCCATACATGTCTGGGAAACTGTGGTGGCAGGCCAGGTAGCATGCATCCTACTAAGTATGGAACCACTGAGTGAAGTCTCAGTGTCTGTTATTTGACATGTGTATTACTGCAGGTATGAGCACATGGGTTTCCATCCAGTTATTGTACATCCTGATGGTACATGGTCTGTACACTTGTGTGCACTGAGACTGGACCCTAGCCATCTGACCTGTGTATTTCCATGTACATGCAGCCCTGCTTACTGTAGCTTTGTTTGCATGCATGTTTGCTTGCAATTACCCTGGAATACTGATCCCACCTGCAATGCATAGTTACAGAGCTTCTGTGGACTCCTAGTGACATCTGTATAGCTGACTATATGTATGTCCATGTCTCACTTGACAGAACGTCACTGTTTATCCTGTTCACATGTACGTTGCCTGGGACACATTGCATATGACTTACCTGGCATTTGTCCACGTGAGCAGTCATATATGCCACTGCTAACTAATCACAGGCACTACACCCTCACATACTCATCTTCTGTTGAACCACCTGCTTTGCTAGGGATGGCTTGCACCTGTCACCTCTGGGCTTTTGGATATTGGCAAAGGCTCTTGCTACCTCATAGTGCCTTTGTTAGGCAAGGCTCAAATGACACACCCACCTTCATAGGTATCACAAGGGATAAGAAACTAAGAGTAATGCTACTCAATGCCAGAAGTCTAAACCTCAAGATGCATGCACTCGAAACTCTCCTTAGCATGGAGAACATCGATATCTGTGCAGTAACAGATACCTGGTTCAGGGATACTGAGAACACCCCAGCACTACCAGGTTATACCTCATACCATGCTTTTCAGTCCCAAAACTTGGACCGAACCACAAAAGGAGGGGGAGTATTGATATTCATCAAAGATACCCACACCTCCAGGTTGGTGGAAAAGCACGAAGCATCAGAGACTATCCATGTGCAACTAACAATGGGTAAAACTGCCTTCCAGGTTATAGCCTGCTACAGACCACCCTCCCAAACCCAAGAACCACACTCGGCCTTCCTGAGAACAGTGGAAAATATGAAGGTCTCTCCAAACACCATTATATTGGCCGACTTCAACTACCCAAACATAGACTGGGAGCATGACTCTAGCTCCAACACCCTAGCCCAAAGATTCCTAGAATATATGAACTCAAATGCTATGGAACAACTTGGTACCACTCCCACAAGAAGGGAAAACATACTGGACCTGATCATCACCAACATGGGGACTCTATGCTCCAGACCAGAAGTGTATCCCTCACTGGTAAGATCAGACCATAAACTAATCTCACTGGATATTCACATCCAGACCCCACCCCCTGCCCAGAAAACCACAGTGAACAACTTCTCTAAAGCAAATTCACACTCCTCAAACCTGAGGTGGAAACCTTCAAAGCCCCTGGGCCTGTGGAAAATACGGACCAGACCGCAGATTCCTCTATAAACGCATTCTATGGACACCTTCAGGAATGCATGGATCATGCGATCCTGAATAAAACCAAGACCCAATCCTCCAAAGGTGGACATCCTGTCTGGTGGACCCCAGCCATAAACAAACTATACAATAGAAGGAGGAAGCTACTAAATGATACAGCAAAATCCTGAAAAGGGAAGGCATCACTGATCAGTATTAGTAAAAAACTACGGGCACTCATAAGATTGTCTAAGGCCAGCTTCGAGAGAAAATTGCACAGGACACTAAGCATCATCACAAGGCTTTCTTTAGTTATGTTAGGAACCTGGGTGGTAATTCCCAGATATGCTCAGAGGTAGTCCAAAATGTCAATAGAAACACCAAACCCACAGACATTGCCAACATCCTAGCTGACAGGTTCAGCGCAAACTTCTCCCCCCACTCCACACTGAAAAGGCAAATATTTATCCCAGCAGAGTGCTGCCCCCCTGACATCTCAGATGCTCAGGTAAGAGCCGCCCTCTCCAAAGCAATACACACTGCATCAATGGGACCAGACAGTGTCCCGGGCTGTGTCCTACATGAACTCCAAGAAGAGCTACACTCAAACATAAAACTACTGTTCAATCCCAGCCTTACTACAGGATATGTGGCCAAAGAGTGGCGTACAGCAACAGTGGTCCCTCTACAGAAAGGTGGTGCCTCAACGGATCCTGGACACTATTGCCCCATAAGCCTGACTAGCTTGGTCTGCAAAGCTATGGAAAGGATCATCATGGACCTCATAAATAAAGATATTGGGGACCTACAGACACTGGATCATACCCAGTTTGGCTTTGTTAAGGGGAGATCCTGCCTCTCAAACTTGGTTGATTTCTTTGAAACAGTCACCAAGGCCATTGACGAGGGGAAGGTGGTCCACACAGCCTACCTGGACCTCGCAAAAGCCTTCGATACAATACCCCACTCTGGCATTCTAGAGAAGCTCACCAGCTTAAATATAAACCCCTATGTCACTAGATGGATTGCACACTGGCTCAAGGACAGAACCCACATGGTTAGAATTGCTGGAGCCATGCCAGACTCCAAACCAGTTACAAGTGGTGTCCCACAAGGCTCAGTCCTGGGACCTCTCTTGTTCGGTATATATTTATCGGAGGTATAGGCCAACACGGAAGGACTGTGGCAGACCAAATTTGCAGATGACTGCAAACTGGCCACCATAATCGACTCTCCAGCCGACACAAGCATCCTCCAAAAGGGCCTCATAGAAACAGACAACTTGTGCCAGAGCCATGGACTCAAGCTGAATGCCAAAAAGTGTATAGTCATCCCCTTTGGCAAAAACAAAGTGCCCACAAAGTACCACGTAGGTGGTAATCCATTAAGTACAGAAGAAGTAATTAGGGACCTGGGGACCCAAGTTGATAGCAATCTCTCATTTGACAACCACGTGGCCAAAGTGGTTAGAAAAACATTTTATATAGCCCACCTCATCATGAAGGGATTCACATCTAGATCAGGGGAGGACATCGTGCCTCTTTACTCATCCCTCATCAGGCCCATAATTGAGTACAATGCCCCTGTTGGGATGTACCTTACCAGACACCTGCAGCAACTGGAAAGACCCCAAAAGTACCTCACCAAGAGGATCAAAGGGCTCAAACAGATGCCATATGCTGACCGGTTAAAAAAACTCCAGCTCTACTCGGTGGCATACCGCCTGTTCAAAGGCGATCTGTGCCTGATGTATAAAGCCATGTCAGACCCGGAATTAATGGGCATGCTGTACCTCAGAATATCCAAATCCCATCGAGCTACACACTCGAGAGACTTGAACCTCAGCACTGAATTAAATAGGACATGCTGGAGGGACAGATTCATAACCCAGAGGCTCCCTTCACTCTGGAATAAAATTCCAGTCCAGGTTAGGCAGAGTCCCTCATTGACTCTCTTCAAGAGGAATCTTGATGAGTGGATGGGACATCGTAGGTTTACCCTGGTATCACTTCTGTGTCACTGTTAGACAGAGGCACAGTATACTAACCTCGAAAAAGGGCATAGCAAGATAGATTTACAATGGATGGCGACAGCCAAACACATTCTGGCTAGGTTTATAAATGCCCTAGGGCAGATAGCCTAGTATGAACCTATGAACCTATGTACCTTGTTCCCCATTGGCCCTATGTGCTGTTAATCACCATGGCAATCACAATACTATGGTAGCATGTGCAAAGGTCAGTTGTCAGTCACCTCTATGATACAGTTGTGGAATATGTGGGTCATGTGGCAATGTCACAGCTGCCACATGTACACAGTCAACCCTCTCCCCTACACATGGACGTACAACACATGTATGAGATGGAACCACATAGCCAAACTGGGGACTAAGCACTCTGAACCCAGTACTGGCATAACCTGTCAGGTGGCATGAAATACTACAGTGACTACAATACCAGTCTGATGTAGACCTACACTGACAGCAATACAAGCACGTGAACACACTGGGCCATTCATGGAGCCTAAGAATAGCATCCTGCCTGAGCGGCAGACACCTCTTCAGCTGACATACAGGCATACGTTATGCCAGAACACATCACGCATAACACATAGCATACAAATCTTGTGTGCCAAACAGTCACAGCCTGTACGGCTAGACAACACACCTGCTACAGTTGTGTTAGGTACCTTTATTGTCCGGTACAGTGAGGTCACGCTCACCAGGCTGGACAAGGTGAAGGTCACAGTGATATGCCCGTGGGGCACTATGGTCCACCACATAACACAAGCATACAGGTCAGTCAGAGGCATGGACACATATGACTCAGTCATTGTCCATGCCACTATGGCTGACCTGTGATGTACCTCCCTGGACTACATGATAGGGAACATGGAAGGGCTCTCTGAGTATGTGGCACAGGCTGGTATGACCCTGACCTTGGTTGGCATCTTACCCTCACCAGGAATGCTGATGTATTACTGAATGATGATGAATTACTGTAGCTACAACACCCTAGCTGAAAGGTTCCTAGCATGTAGTCACTGCATTGCTATGGAACAGCTTGTTACCACTCCCACATCAGGTGAAAACATGCAGCGCCTGTTCATCAACAACATGTAGACTATATGCCCCAGACCAGATGTGTATCCCTCACTGCTAGGTTGATACCATCTACATATCACACTGTATATACACATACCACATGCAGCACCCGCACAGAAGACCACAGTCATAATGTTATCCAGTGCAAATACCATGTATTCACATGTGGCAGGCGTCAGACATGGTAACTATTGAAGGTCACAGGTATATATGTGTATTTGGCACACACATACATCATCTGTGTCCATTGCCATTACTGGTTTAATCGATGTCATGCATTATTGTGAACAACAACCCACACACATGGGCATTCTGTGTGACAAAAACACACGTGGCATGTCTGGAATCCAATGCCATAAGTAACTGTGCTATGACAGTAGTGAGAGATGCAGTAGCAGAGCGTGCTATTTGCATTACTGGGAGATTTGCCCTTTTCTGCTGTACTTGTAGGGTACTGACATCATCTCTGTGTAGAGATTGGAATATGCAGCAGCTGGTGTGTTGTACTGGTTGGCAAAAGGGCAGTTCTCTCACACATGTAATTGCACACACACTACTTTCACACACACTTGCTATTTGTAGGATTCAAACCCCTACCTAACTATGTTATGACACTCGAGACGAACACATTAACAGAGCGCGCTATTTGTATTACTTGGAGGTTTCCTTTCTTCTGCCTTACTTATAGGGTGCTGACATCATCAGTGTTTAGAAAGGGGAATGTGCATCCTGTAGTGTGTTCTCCTAGTTGCCAAAAGGGACATTTCTTTTATACAGACTTGCACACACACTAACCCCCTCCACACACACTTAGCAGGATTCAAACCCCTATCTCACTATGTTATGAAACTCGAGATGGACGCATTAACAGAGCGCGCTATTCGCATTCCTGGGAGGTTTTCCTTCTCCTGCTGTACTTATAGGGTGCTGACATCATCAGTGTTTAAAAGGGGAATGTGCATCCTGTAGTGTGTTCTCCTAGTTGCCAAAAGGGATATTTCTTTCATACAGACTTGCACACACACACTAACCCCCTCCACACACACACTGAGCATTAGCAGTATTCAAACCCCTACCTAACTATGTTGTGATACTTGAGACGTACGCATTAGCGGAGCGCGCTATTCGCATTACTGTGAGGTTTCCCTTCCCTGCTTTACTTATAGGGTGCTGACATCATCAGTGTTTAGAAAGGGGAATGTGCATCCTGTAGTGTGTTCTCCTAGTTGCCAAAAGGGATATTTCGCTCATACAGACTTGCACAGACACTAACCCCCCTCCACACACACTGAGCTTTAGCTGGATTCAAACCCCTACCTAACTATGTTATGATATTTGAAACGAGCGCATTAGCGGAGCATGCTATTCGCATTACTGGGAGGTTTCCCTTCTCCTGCTTTACTTATAGGGTGCTGACATCATCAGTGTTTAGAAAGGGGAATGTGCATCCTGTAGTGTGTTCTCCTAGTTGCCAAAAGGGATATTTCTTTCATACAGACTTGCACACACACTAACCCCCTCCCCACACACTGAGCATTTGCTGGATTCAAACCCCTACCTAACTATGTTATGATACTCAAGACAGACGCATTAACAGAGTATGCTATTCGCATTACTGGCAGGTTTACCTTCTCCTGCTGTACTTATAGGGTGCTGACATCATCAGTGTTTAGAAAGGGGAATATGGATCCTGTAATGTGTTTTCCCAGTTGCCAAAAGGGACATTTCCCTCACACAGACACCAACCCCACTCACCCACACACACTGAGCATTTGCAAGATTCAAACCCCTACCTAACTATATTATGACACTTGAGGGAGACGCATTAGCGGCGAGCACTATCCGAATTACTAGGCATTTGTTCTGCACCTGCAGTATTTATAGGGTGATGACATCATTATTTCTACAGAGGTATGTACATCTAGTACTACCTGTCAGGTGGGGGATAGCATATATATGCATTTGCAGCCACCTACATCAGGGTCAGATATGCACATCGCACTGGCAGGTTATGTTTTATACCATGCTTCATGACCACAGGACCTGTAACACACAACACAACCAGTCCTGACCACCCCTCCCACATCCAGGACACACACTTTGCTTCCCTGGGAACAGTGCCAGGATATGCAGGAGTTCACATACACCATTCCAGTTGTTAACGTCAGGTACAGGCATATTGTGTGTGGGAACTACTCAGGCCTCTACAACATTACCCTACAGCCACTACAATTTGTGAGTCCATGTGCTATGGCAGAACCACTCACCACAGCCACAAGGGGAATACATATTGCACCTGACCATCTACAACATGGGTACTCACTGTTCCACACCAGAGGTAGACCACCATTGTTGATATCTGACTATACCCACCTTTCCCTGGCCATCCATATCCCATCCCCACCCCCAGGCAAGGTTGTCACCGCAAACAAACTGTATTTATCAAAAGCAGACTTTACACTTGTGAAGACTGGGGTTGAAGACTTCAAAGGACCCATGCTGGAGGAGTATACAGGCCACTCTGCATAATCCTTGACAATTGCATTCTATGAGCATGTGGAAGGTTTGCATTGATCATGCTATCCCAAATATACCCATGACTGCTCCACAACAGGACACCTGTCAGATGTACACCAGCCATATACGAGCTGTCCAACAGACAGAGTGAGCTAATACATTGCAGAGCAGTAGCCCACAGAGGGAGGACATCTCTGAACAGTACCGGCACGACACTTCAATCCCTCATAATCATCACGACACAGTGTTGACAGTGAAATTGTCCAGACAATGCAGATAAGGCTCCCCTCAGTCTGTTATTGATGCCCACTTACTGTTAGAGGTCCTCAGCAACCCTCTTCCAGCACACACCAACAACATAGATGTGGCTTAGCAAATTCAAACCCTGGGGTCTCCACTGTGTCCCTGCTTGACAGGCACAGCACACTAGCCTCACACGGTGCCTTATGTGACCTACTTTACAGTGGCACAGTAGCCTACTGTACTGGGGAGGCAGACGCCAAGCACACTCTGGCTAAGCTGTCATTCCCTAGGGCAAACAGCCTAGTGTTGACCTCTACACCCATATGTTTAATTGTCAGATGCACATTGCTTGTTGCTGATAGACTGTTTGCAGATCTTTATTGCCATAGCATTCCCTGTTTGTATGAACAACTTGTGTATCTGTGGAAGATGTTTGCATATGGGAGGGATCCACTATATCATGTATGTCTCTGTAGTCATTTAACTGTGTGCACTGGGCAGATTGCTGTAATGTGGTTGGTTCCTGGAATAACACGTACAAATACCAGATATGTGTGGCCAACTGCTAAACTGAGATTTGGCCTAAGTGTGTGAGCATGCCCAGTTCAGCCTTCCCATGGCATGTTGTCTGACATATGTCTCATTTATCAAAGTGTGCGAGCATGCCCAGTGTGAGCTTTCCATATGTTGAACTCTGCAGCCCGCCACATTTGTGGATGAGTGTGAACTTCAACAAATATCTCCCGGTTATGGTTGTGTGTTGTGTCATGTTGTGTAGTTACTGTCCAACTGTTATGTGTGTGAACACAACAGGGATTATACTGTGCCTGCAGGGTTTGCATGGGATACTTTGCATACAGTTGTCAACATCCTTTCATACTGACCTAACACTGTAGTACCGTATAGTGTACTGGTTCAGTACTTTCACTGTGGTGGACAGTATCCTGGGCTTTAGTCCTATCACTGCTTTACAGTTCCATAGTGAGCACAACAGCCTGGTTAGAGGCCAGTTGTGCACATCTGACCATGTTGCATTATGTTCATATATGAACTACTTAAACCAGGCTTGTCCAACATTGGTAGTGTATTCCACAACATAGGTGTACATTTGCAAACACTAGCGATGTGCCTTAGGCCATTTCTAATGCTAGTCGGAGAGTGTGTTTGTCCTTCGACACACATTGTAAGGGGAGTTTGCCATGACATATGTCATGGTTAGTATACTGTGGCTCCGTCTACCTGTGACATAACAGTGATACCCAGGGTAAACCTACCATCTCCCATCCACTCATCAATATTCCTCTTGAGGAGAATAGATGAGTGACTCTATGGATAACCTGTACTGGGAGTTTACTCATGAGTGGGAGGGCTTCTGTGTTATGGATCATGCAGTACAGCTTGTCCTATGTATGTCAGTGCTGGGGTTCAGGTCTCTCATGTGCATAGCTCACTGCCATTCAGATTGTACAAGGTGCAGCATGTTTATTGATTCCATCTTGGACATGGCTTTATACATCAGGCACAGCTTGCCTATGGGTGGGCAGTATGGCAGTGTGTGTAGCTGCAGTTTGTTTAATCAGGCAACACATGGCATCTGTTCAAGCTCTTTGATACTCCTGGTGAGGTACTGTTGGGGACTTTACAGTTGATGGAGGTATCTGCTGAGGTACATCCCACAGGGGCTATTGTAGTCAATTGTAACCCTGATGAAGGATGACTGCAGAGCCACAATGACCTCCCCTTATCTAGATCTGACAACCTTCATGATTAGGTGGGTATATGGTATGTTTCTGTAAACACTACAGCCACATGTTTGTCCAATGCAGGATATCTATCACCTTGTGTCCCCAGGTCTCTCATTACATGTTAAGTATGTAATGGGTTTACACCTATGTGGTAATTGGTGGGCACCTACTGTATATCCACGGGGGTTGACTATACACTTTTCTGCAATTAGCTTGCTGACATGGCTATGGCACCAGTTGTGTGTTCCTATGTGGCCCTTTTGTGGGATGCTTGTGTCAGCTGGAGGGTCAGATATGGTGGGCAGTTTGTAGTCCTCTGCAAACATGTTCAGACACAGTCCTTCCATGTTGGCCTGTACCTATGGGACATATATACCAAACGAGGGAGGTCCCAGGACCAAGCCTTGTGGGATGCCAGTTATATCTGATTTGTAGTCTGACATGGCTGCAGCATGTCTGACCATGTCAGTTCTGTCCTTGGTCTGGTTTGCAACCCCTCTACTGACATATTGGTTTATATTTAAGCTGGTGAGCATATCTATAATGAACACATAGGGTATTGTATGGAAGCCTTTGCAAGGTCCAGCTACGCTGTGTGGACCACATTGCCCTCATCAATGACCTTAATGACTCTTTCAAATGAGTCAAACATGTTTAGGGGCAGAATCTGCACTTAAGAAAGCCACACTGGGTAGGGTCCGGTGTCAGTAGGTCCCCAGTATCTTTATGTCTGCGGTACATGCTGATCCTTTCCATAGCTGTGCAGACCAAGCTTCTCAGGATTCTGGGGTGGTCGTTTTCAGTATCCATTCAGGCAACACCTTTGTTGAGAATGACCACTGTTGTTGTACACTGCTCTTTGGGTACATATCCTGTGGTAAGGCTGACATTGAGCAGTAGTGTGATTTGGCATTCCATTCTTTTTGGAGTCCATGTTGGACTCAGCCCAGGACACCATCTCATACCATTGCTGCTGTGTGTTTTGCTTTGTAGATGCTGGCTGTTACCTCAGCATCTGCAATGTCAGGGGGCCAGCAGTCTACTGGGATAGATATTTTGCATTCTGGGGGGGTGGGTTTGCACTGCACCTGTCAGGATGTATGTGGGCAATATGTGTGTGTGTTTGGTATGTTGTTTGTAATATTTGTGTGATTCAGAGCATATCTGTGAATTCCCAACGTGGTTCCTACCATCAGTTGAGGAAGCCTTGGGATTATCCTTAGTGTCCTGTACAATTTGTATCTTCATAGGTTCATAGGCTCATACTAGGCTATCCACCCTAGGGCATTTGTAAGCCTAGCCAGAGTGTGTGTGGCTTTCGCCACCCCTTGCTATGTGAATATTATGGCCATTTATGATTTGCTTTGCTGTGCCTCTGTCTGGACGTGACACAGTGAAGACCCCCAGTGTAAATATATGATCATCCATCCACTTGGCAAGATTCCTGTTGAAGAGTGTCAGTGAGGGGCTCTGCCTAACATGGAGTGGGATTCTGTTCCAGGGTGTGGGGAGCCTCTGGGTTATGAATCTGTCCCTCCATCACATCCTATTTCATTATGTGTTGAGGTTGACATCTCTCACTCTCACAGCTCCGATGGCTTTGAGTTTTCTGGGGTGGAACATGTCCATTACTCCTGTGTTGGACATGGCCTTGTACAACAGACATACAATGCCTCTGTGTAGGCAGTAAGTGACTGCATTCAGCTGGGGTGTCTACAGCCAGGCAGCATATGACATATATTTGAGACCCTTTATCCACCTGGTGAGGTACCTTTGAGGTCTTTCTAACTGCTGCAGGTGTCAGGTAAGGTACATCCCAAATGAGGCATTGTACTAGATTATGGGTCTGATAAGAGAACAGTATAGGGGCACAATGACCTCTGTTGACATAGATGTGAATCCTTTCATGATACGGTGTCCAATATAGACAGTCTTCCTAGCCACATTGGCAATGTGAGTGTCACATAACAGGTTACTGTCCACTTGTGTCCCTAGGTCCCTGATTACTCCTTCCATACATAATGGTTTACCACCTATGTGGTAATTTGTGAGTACCTTGTTTGGTATTTGGTGGGACATTCATACTGTCCAGTGTCTTCAGGATGGCTGGGTAGGGTTCCTGTGTGTGAGAGTGTGGTCTGTAGCATGCTACAGACTGTACGGCAGTCTTACCTACGGTTAGTTGCACATGGGTGGACTCCAATGCCTTGTGCATTGTCAGTTACCTGGGCATATGGGTGTCTGTGCTGAATATGGATACTCACCCTCCTTTTATGTTTTGTTCCAGGTTTTGGGTCCATAATGCATGGTATGTGGTATAACCTGGTAGTGCTGGTGTGCTGTCAGGAGGCTTGCAGCAGGTTTCTGTCACTGCACAGACATCGATGTTCTCCATACTGGGGAGGGCCTCGGGAGCATGCATATTGAGGTTTACACATCTGGCATTGGTCAGCATTACCCGTATGTTTCTTTCCACTTATGTTTTCTAGGGTGGTGGGTTAGTCTTTTCAGCCTTGCCTATGAAAGGCTCTATGGAAGTGGCAAAAGCCTTAGCCAATATCCAGATGCCTAGGGGTAACAGGTGCAAGCCATCCCTGGAACAGCTGCGTGACTTGTCAAGCATGACATCCCAAGCAGACAAACATTGGATCCCCTTGGAATGATACCAGTAATTGTGCCACTTGTTATAACTGATCATTCTGTGTTTGTACTGTGGCATCATTCTTGGTGAGGGTAGGATGCTGCGAACGGTCATTGTCATACCGGCCTGGACTACATAATCGGAGAGCTCATCTATGTCTCTTTTCATGTAGTCCGGGGAGGTGCATCTCAGGTCATTCACACCAGCATGGACTATGACTGCATCATATTTCTACTTGCTTTGGGGTGACCTGCATACTTGTGTTATGGGGCGTATTGTAGCAGCCTACAGGCAGCTTACTGTACCCTTTCCCTTGTTCAGTCTGGTGTGTGGGACAGCAGCATGTCTCACTATGGAGTCACCTATTACAACTGTATCAGGCATGTTGTTTCTCCTTCTGGCCTGTGACTGTTTGGCACACCAGCTTTGTGTACTATGTGTTGCATGTGCTATGTTTGGAGGTTGTTTGATTGGGTGTCTCCTTTGTAGGCCTCTGTTGGTGTGGTTTGTTTGTAATTCGGGCCTCCGGGAATGTTTTTCTGTGTTTATGTCTTTGGTTTGCAGTTGTCATAGGTCTATGTGGGACTGGGTTTGTAGTGTATGTGGTTACCTTCTCCTCCTGGCTAGTTTTGGGAGTACTGAGTTGAGGGAGCTCAGCCTCCAGTTTGGATAAATGGTTGCATCTCTCACATATATTTGTATTTCTTGGGGGGAGTTGAGGGTTGTCTGTGTACTTGGGGCAGGTGTAACATTGCCTCAAGATTCACAGATTCAACTTGTTGTAGCTGGCCTTAGTGGATTGCATGTGTGGACATATCTTATTGCCATACTACTGATCAGTGATTACTTCTTTTTTTATGTTTGCTCTATCATGTAGTAGCTTCCTCATTCTCTTGCATGGTTTGGTAATGGCTGGAGTCCACCATGCCAGATGCCTGTGTGTATGGCATTGTGTCTTGTTTTAATTTAGGATTGCATAATCCAAGCATTCCTGGCAGTGTTCATGGAATGCCTGTATAACAGGTTCTGAGGTGTGGCCCATATTTTGCACCTGCACAGGGCCTTTGATGTATTCCACATCAGTTTGGAGGAGTGCAACTTTTGCTTTACACATGTTTTTCACTGTGGTTTTCTGGCCAGGGACTGTGGTCAGGATGTGTATATTCAGTGTGATTACTCTATGGTCTGGTCTTACCAGTGAGCGATACACTTCTCATCTTGCCATCCAGTACCCATGTTGCTGATTATCACATCCAGTATGCTTACCCCACTTGTGGGAGTGGTACATTGTTCCTGGGCATTTTGGTTTATAGATTCTATGAACTTTTGTCCTACAGTGTTGGAGCTAGTATAATGCTCCCAGTCTATGTCTGGGTATTTTCAGTCACCCAATATAATGTGGTTTGGAGGACTTGATATATTCATGTATTCCAGCATAGGCCAGGTGCAGTTCCTGGTGTTGTGACGGTAGTCTGTAGCAGGCTATAAACTGGGAGGCAGTTTTAGCCACTGTTACTTGACCATGGCTATTTCATGCTGCTTCTTGTTGTGGTGCCAACATGGGGGTGTGGTTATCCTTGACAATTATTGCTAGTCACCTTCCTTTTGTAGCTTGTTCCATGTTTTGAGGCTGTACAGCACAGTATGAGGTGTAACCTGGTAGTGTTAGGGTGCTGTTGTGAGCCTTGACACAGTTTTCTGTTACAGCACAGATATCAACATTCTCCATACTGGGTGAGTTTAGACTGCATGCATCTTGCTGTTTAGACTTCTGGCATTGGGTAGCATTACATCTAGGTTCTTATCCCTTCTGATACCTATGGAGGTAGGTTTGTGTTTTGAGCCTTACCTATTCAGGGCACGCTGTGGGTAACAACAGCCTTTGCCAGTATCCATATGGCCTGCACTGATAGGTGCACACCAGTCCTAGCAAGTGGAGCATCATGTCATGCTCAGCATGTCATCCCAGGCTGGCACACATTGGATCCCCTTTGACTAACTGCAATACTTCAGCCAGTTATTGCAATCGATCATCTCATTGTCATATTGTGGCATGATGCTTGGTGAGGGTAGGATGTTAGTCACGGTCCTCAGGTGTGCATATAGTACATGGTGTTACATTACTTAACACATGGCATTCATGCCTCAAGTGGTGCTGCAGGGCTGCCTCTGTCGGATGCACATATTACACTCCCTGTACATGTTTGTGAGCAGGCCATGTCATTTTAGGCATCCCTGTTATTATTTGAGTGAGTCAGAGGGAGTATCATTCCCAGGGTTCCTACTGAGCCAGTGTATGTGCTATGTGTTGCCTCTTTGCCAAGGCCAGGGCATACTGGGCATGCCTCCTTCTGCCTACTGGGGCAGGCTCAGGTTGTTCCTCCTCCGAGTCACACTCTGCCTGTGATGGCCTTGGCAATGGTGGGGGGCTGTTTGGCCCAGCCCTATGCTGGTCCTGCTGCAGCTGTTTTCGCAAGATCATATTATGTAGAATAGCACATACCATGACAATTTGGGTACATGTAGTTGGTGTGTACTGCAAGGCTCCACCAGATGTGTCCAGACACCGGAACCGTGACTTGAGCAGCCCAAACACACGCTCTATTACATTACGTGTTTGTGCGTGTGCCTCATTATGGCATTCCTGTTCAGGTGTGTGTGCATTTCTGATGGGTTTCATCAGCCACGGCTACAGTGCATAACCTGCATCCCCCACTAGGTGTCCGTGTGGGATGTCCCCATTGGCAAATGTCTGGTACAGCTGTGTCAAATGCCAGATGTGGGAATCATGGTAGCTCCCAGGGCAGCCAGCACACACATTCATTATTATGCCCTGGGCATCACACACGACCTGGCAGTTGATGGAGGGGAAGCCCTTGTGGTTAATGTAGGCCCTACCCCGATCACCGGCTGGTGCTTTGATGCATATGTGCGTGCAGTCTATTGCACCCACTCCACTACCTCAGGGTATTCCGCTATTTGCTGGAAGAGACGCATATTGCTGGCCAATACCTCACGGGCATTGGAGAAATATACATGATCACCGACATGTGCTGACATGGCATCCAGGAACTGGTGCAGTACCCTGGAGGCTGATGCCTGTGATATCCCCATCATATCATCAGTTGGTCTCTGGAAGGTACCTGTTGCTAGTATTCTTAGGCCAACACATACCTTGGTTTCCACTGGGATGGGTTCCCCTCTGTTGGTTCTGTGTGTGAGGCATGGCCTGCACAGCTCAACTATTTGCTGCAGGAGGTCTCTGTCCACTCTATAGCTCTCTACTATCTCCAGCTCATTTAATCCGTGGTAGGTGACCCTGGGCCTGTACACTCTTCTCCGTCTCCTCACTGTGGGTTGTCTGGCACCATCTGCATTGTCACCACCCTCAGCAAGTCGCCTATGTCTCATTATGACAGCTATGGCAGCCCCTAACATTTCTGCTCTGAGTTCAGCTTTTTCAGTTTTCACTTCTAATAGCTTAGCCCTGTCTTGCAGTGTCTCTTGAGAGAAACATCCTGCACTGCTGTTTGCAGAGGTTTAAGTGCTGGGCTGTGCTACTATTCTGCCTGTGTAATTGCCTGCTTCTAATTGTTTTCACCTGCTAGCTCCAGCAGTATTCCCTGCTAGCTTCCTACTAATTCAGTTGCTTCCTTCTTCCTTTCTGTTTCCTCAGGGGGGAGCAGCGTGCATACCAGCAGAAACACGCTCACAGTGGCTTACACGCGCGCACACGTGCTTACACAGTTCACAATCGTGTTATTTGGGTTAAAACGTGCACACACCCACGCAAACAGTGTTACAGGTCTGTCAACAGGCTCCCACATGCTCAGTCTGCCCTACACGTGCGCACACCCACGCAAACAGTGTTAAGCATCTGCCAACATGCTCCAACCTGCTCAGTCTGCCTTACACGCGCGCATACTGTCTTACTCACGCTTCATGGCGCACCGTGCGGCAAGATGACGCCTCAGCAAGAAACTTTGGTGTAGCCAACAGTGTACACCTTCCATTTCTTGACTTTCCCATGCTTATGTTGTGGCACTCCTCTTTCCATGATATGTGTCTGACATCTGTCATGTAACACTGAACTTCAATGAACTGCATTTCTTTCTGCCCTTTCCCCCTGTGATGTCACCTATCTCCTACTCTGTTCCTCCCCCTTATGTAACTCTTACACTACTCAGAATGTGCTCATTTGCTATGTGACAGTGGAATTCAGTATCCTAGCACTCATTTGCATCAGATTGCCTACTAATGCTTAGTTACATGTCTTACACTCAGCTTCCCCCCTTAGCAACCACTACACGGTGGTCATGTTGTTTTTGGTCTGCTGGTCCCTGCATTGTAAATCCATGTATTGCATAAAACCCACATTTGTGGGTTTATAACCTTCGTTTTTATGTTTTATACAGCGCACCCCGTTTGCGCGGGGTTGTGCTGGGTTTAAACATCGGCGATCGCCGAAAAAAAAAATATTTATTTCTCATATTTGTATCAGGGTACCTTGCCAATGGCCACATATTTGGCCATTGGCATGCTGCCTGACACATATGCACCCTTTATTTGGAGCTGACATGGCTCCATTGTGTTTTTTGCAGAAACGTACTCAGTTGTCAACTGAGTACATTTCTGCAGCTAAAACGGCTCTTACACGGGCTGCTTTGGGCTTCCTGGATTGCTAATCTACCTCATTTGCATGCTATTCGGCTGCAAGTGAGGTGATTAGCATATCCACGCCACGATGTAAGAGACGCTTTAGCTGGTCTCTTACACGGACTTTAGGGCTGTTCCTGGATCGCGAAGGCTGCATGGAGTCTTACACTACTCTTAGACTCCGTGCAAGCCTTCGTGAATCCTGCCCATTGCTTTTGAATTATTCTTTTGTTCCCTTCGATTTACTTCCTCAATCCACCTGTGTGCCTGAGGAATTCCTAATTGACGTTGCTTTTTTACCCGACCTTTAGAATCAGTTTTAAGCTGTTTGACAAGTTTGATAAGCGAGGATTTTTCTAATTTACCATCAAATTCATACTTATTAACCCATTTTGAATAGTATTTAATATCATCAGCACGCTGTGACTGCATGTATTTCGCGTCTTCGGTTAACGGCGGACTTTGGGGTCTTTTTGTGCAATTATTACCCATTTTTGTTCTACCCTTTTAATCATTACGTAACTCCTTATTTTTTAATGTGGTACCATGGATTTTGTTATAGTCTCTTCAGAATGACTGCCTACCTGCTCTGTTTCCCTGATCTATGACAAGACAGTAATCTTTTTGTCCCTGACTTGTAAAAACAAAGTCTCAACAAAACAATACAAATCTAGTCCCTGATCTAAAACAGAAAAAAAAGGTAGATTCACCTTACCTGAGCCTTCGTGATTGATCACCTGGTTCGTGTAAACCCGTCCTTCAGTCGCGGATCAGAAAGTGGCTGGCCTCTTTTGTATGACAATTCAGTCAGAGGGCTTTTCAAATAAAAAGAACCAATGTGATTTCTTCCCCGTATGGTTTCAAGCCACCTGGCCTGTCTGATCCGAGGCGATGTGAGGGTTTCCAGTCCGAAGGACCAATCTGTCAAAGGAAAAAACTTCAAAGACCAATACATGTAAGGTTCAGTTAAGGCACATTTAATAACTTGCAGCAAGGAGACCAAAACATGCAAATACAAGATTTTTGCCTAACTACTAACAGGAAGTATACTATTCTTATACTGTTTTACAAGACATGGCCTTCTATGGCTGACGTAATCAAACACAACTTTCAGTATTGTTCTACAGCAGATGTTACTCAGATTTTCTGCTGACATGACTAGATTTGTGAGAAACTTTTTGAGAAAAACAACCTGGCCTTAGTGGGCATCAGCCCGTTACAAGCTACTATTGTATAGTTCTAATGCATGTGTTACATTTCAAGGTACTTTCTAACTCAGGCATAAGCAAATGCTGATTATAGTTCATATTTTCAAGCAGTCTTTGTTCTAATTATCTATAGGTTCTACAGCGGTGTATTTTCACACAGCACAAGCGGAACTTCTTGTCTAAGCCTCATAACATTTATACAAGTAGTATTGTTCTATTCATTATTTTCCTAACACAAGCAGAAATAATCTGCTTCTCAGTAAATTTCCAAGCATAAGTAAAGATTTTAGCTGACAATACAAGGTCAGAAAGCATCTGCAGTTTGTACAGATTTATGCAGTATGAAATAGAATAAATGTGTTAACCCTTTTCAAGCTCTAAATGCACTAAGCATATTACTAATACACACATTAATACATATTTTTCTGACACCCTACCTCCCACTCTCTCCCCCAACCCACCACTTAGTATCTCCCACTCTCTTACCCTAACACACTACCTAGGATCTTCATATTTCGCCTCTCTCCCAAGTTCTATATCTCAAACTATATATATATATATATATATATATATATATATATATATATATATATATATATATATATATATATATATACTCATACTCACAGTCCTAGCCTCTTATCATTTCTCTCTTACGGATATTATCCTTAACTATCACACTCGTTCTGTCTCAGTAATCCTAAACTCAAACCTTTCACTCTCAAATTTCTGCAAAACTAACTACAAATTATATTTATAATGACATAATTCACCTTCTTACAAATATAATTCTAGCTCATATCCTAGCTAGATTTGACCGTAAACTGCTATTCTATTCATAGATCAATCTGTGGTATGTCTGTAAATTTATGTAATAATGTATTAAAGTTAAACTGTATGCAATAATATATTAAAGTTATGCTGTATTTTCTGTTATAGAATGTAATGTGTACACACAACTTTAAATTGTCAAAATGTCTATACTTTGTCTGGAGCTTTTCTCCCCGGGCCACTGCTGAAAATGAGTTTCTGACCCAGTCAGACTTTCCTAGTCAACAAATGTCAATAAATAACATAAATAAATTGTAATTGAGTTGGCTTTTCATGGGATGTGGTTGGCTACAAGAAAATGATCTGATTGGAAAGCACATTGCATATCTGCTAGGGCTTCTTGACACAGGAGGTTATGATGGCTTTCCCTTTCTTGTTGATGCTAGACCACTGTCATGTTGTAAAAATGGATTATTTCATATGGGCACCAACATCTAGCATGTTGATGGATAAAATGCCTTTACAGTGGTCCAGTTTAGACCATTTCCACATCATAATGCCCTTTCCACTTGGATTGATGCCTCCATGGTGACTGCCCCAAGACAGTGGGTATCTGGAAGGGATTTCTTTTTGTAAAACTGGGCAGATGTAACCACTATCGTACGTGTTTTGCAGGTATGTAAAGTCCACACCAGATGTGATGTGGGATTGGCCAACTGGAACCACTCTACTCAGGGTACACTTTAACACCCTTTATGTGACAAATTATATAACATACTATGGGAAAAGCCACTGCCATAAGACACAATTTACTGATGCAAATATGAGCAGATGTTTGCTGAAACTCCAGGAGAACAATATTTTGAAGAGACTGCATACAATTTGTAGGAAGACATGCACTGCATGTTAAGGTGTCTAGATGACAGTTGCTGAAAGTGACCAGGTGAAATGCATTTAACTGGGACTTGAAAAGATCATCTATTATTCCCAGAGAGTGGAGCACCTTCAGTAGAGTATCCCAAGCTATAGCGAGAGTAAAGTAGGTACAAGTCATCCAAATAGGGTAAAATGTGGACTTTCTGCAGCCTCTGGCTGGATGCCACGCCAGGCATGCATTTGGTGAGCAGTATGAGAGCTAAGACCAAATGAAGTAGTCCTACACTGCTAGCAATCTGTTCCTATTTAGAAGAGATGAAATCTCTTAAATACTGTGGAAATCTTGACATGAAAGTATATGTCCTGTAAGTCCAAAGAATGCATTGACCTTCCTTCAGATAAGCATGGAAGGATCACCTGCACTCTGACCATTCAAAAAGTTTGGTTTTAGGATAAAGGTTTTTAGTTACTTAAATCTAGTACATGCCTGAGGTCCATCTTTTATAACACTGAAAAAATCTAGAGTCAAATATTGACCTTTTCTGGTCTGGTGAGATCTCTTGGACGGCACTTTTTGTAGGAACATGAGCATCTCCCTTTTTGCAGTTTGTTTTTGATGGGATGACACAAAAGGCAATGGAGCCTATGTTCAGCCATCGAATGGAACTTCCACTGAACAGCTGAACATCAAACCCTATCCATAAAATGCTCATTCGGCGAACATTCATTTAATCAATGGGGAAAGTAAGCAGTTGGCCACTACTTTCCCATCTGCCCTTTCCTCCTCTGTAGTGTGGTCTTTGACTTGGTATATATATAGTTAGGGGGGTGTGGGGCATGAAGCCCCCCACATTGGGGGTGTAGGTGGTGAAGCCGTCCACCAAAGGTTGGCTTGAAATACTGTGGTGTGGCACTCTGGTAAGTGGTGGCCAACTAGTCAAATTACCCATCAAAGGAATGAGCATTCACTGAATAAACATTTGAGGAATAAGGTTCAATATTCAGCCATTAAATGGAAGTTCTATTCAGTGGTTGAAAATAGACCCAGAGGTAATGGTACTGGCTGTAATTGCAGGCAAGTGAAGAAGTGAACCTTATACCCCCTGGATATTACTGTCCAGATGCACTTTTCCTTACTGAGAGATTTGCAGTCAGAAAGGTAGAGGGAAAGAAGGTTCCCAACTAACTAGCAACAGGGATAGTCAAGCAAGGCTTCAAGGATGCTCCTAGTGACTACATGTCACAGAACACAGTTACCTGGTGACTGCCCAGGATCCTTTTCTCAAAGAACATTTATTTTCATCTTCAACAGAGCTACTGCCATCCTTCCATTTATTATCTAACTTGAAAATGACAGGCAGATGGCTGACTTCTATGTTAAGTCTTGGAACCAAAGATTTTTAACATTTCCTTATCAATTCTGCTTTCTGAAAAACTGTGTAGGTGTATGTTCATTTAGGGGGTGCAGGCAGTGCACCCTTCAGATTTTTTTTGTTTAAATTCTGAAAGTTGCATTCTTTTGAAAAGACTACTTTCAGTAGTTCATTTTCTCTGAAGTAAGGCCAACACTGGTGGCATGCAGGAGTAAAGCTCTGACTATGGCCCAGGTGGCCCAAGTTCAACTAGCAGCTAAAAAATATTTGACAACACTGGCAGGAAAGGATACAAGGCCTAAACAATATGTCCTACATGGACTGACTCAAATGACCGACTGCCCTGTCATTATACTCTGTATCTGGCATACAGGGTAATCCCCAACAAAGGAGTAATGAGCCTAGTGCACATTAACAAGTTAAATGGTATCAGGAATACTCAGACCAGGGATATAAACTCTGCAACATCAATGGAATAGTTTGGAGAGAGGTATATCTCATAGAGGATACTATTGCTCTGAAAAAGACTCTCTGTCCACTTAAAACAATGCTCATCCTTGTCCATATTCCATCCCAGCTTGGATCTATGTATGAAAAACAGAAAATTTACCCCAGGATTTCACCCTTACTACTAAAGGGCAGAGGCAACTCCAAAATGTTTTATCCCATGCATGGGTACCCTCAAATTATCTACGGCATGATCCAAATTATTCTCACTAGGGATAATATCATGGGATGGATAAGCCCAGTCTAACACCAAAGATGATGGGCTATTTCAAGCACCAAAAGAGAAACTGTCTAGGCTTAAAATGGCTTGCAAAGGCAGCTAGCCTAGTATATAGTAAAAAATGTAGCTGGATATCAAATTTTAAATGTTTACATATTAGGATGCCAGGTAATTTAGTGTGTGTGACTAGTTCAATGAGTTACTTTTTATTTGAATATAAATGCATTTGGTTATTGATTATTGTCTGAGTGAGTGACTGATTGTGCTGCAGTCTGTATAATTTTATGTTTTGAACTCTCTTGCAGACTACAGAAAAAATGCTTATCCACTATTAACCCCCCCCCCCCCCCAAATGCATCATCAAAATGCAGGATCACATAACTCAGATTCAGGAAGTGCTTGCAGCTACTCAACAAACAGGACATACAAACACAAGTTTATTAAACATTATAAATATAGTTCTAGTGAAGAAAATGAAGTAAAAAATACTTGGTTTAGAATCGAAAAACCTACTTAATTTGACAAGAGCATAATTATTCAAAAAGAAACTGTAAGAAAAAAAATTGCATATTATCTTTAAATTAATTATATACATTTCTTTTACCATATTAACTTTTTTTGAGTCTTTTCACTCTGCAGTACAAAAACATTTTTTCTCCTCTTTGTAAAACTGTATCAAGTGAAACTCTAAAGGGTTAATCTTTGTCAGACTAATGCAAAATAAGCATTTCATTTTTCTGGGATCTGAACTTCTAAGCATGCATGCATACATTAAGCTACTCTCCATATTCCTGAGCATTTTATTTTTTTATTCTTTTTTCCACAATGGCTTTCATAACCATTGCACGTTAGTAGGACATCAATAGGTTATATTGGCACAAATGAAATTCAACTGCTGTGTATGTTATCCTGATAGCAACAACAGTAAGTCTTCTAGTTTTTGGAATGGTTCCTTGATTTCTCATAGACAGCATCCTTCTGGGCATTTTTATACTGAAAATTATTTTCATGACACATGCTGATTTGCTATTAATATTCTCCAATGTTTAGCAGTATAATGGCATTTAAATACATCTCTCTTGACGTCTCTGAACATTTCTGCTACTGACAAAGCAATCAAATACAATGGATGGAAATCTGGCATGCTTTCAGATCTGAACAGATGAAATGACAAAAGCTTGTCTCAAAAAAAGTGGAAGCGAGTGAAACCTGTCTGCTTATGCCTTATTTAACTCACCAATAATAGCAAGTGCTCATGTTAACAATAAATTATCTTAAGACATACTTCATAATGCATCAATCTAGTAAAATTGTGATTTAAGGACATAACACATGGGTTTTCAAATGCACCAAACCAATCATTTGGTAGCAGAGTTTAAGGATGTTCCAGAAGAGTGCAATTCAACAAATGAGCATCTGCAGACAGTGCAGGGATTCTCTAATGCGCTGGCACATTTAATAAGGAGTGGTAAGAAATGGGATAGCAAGACAGACCCATGGGGGAAATGAACATTTAGAATATGTGCCTCAGCTTTAGACTACAAAACACAGGATTACATTTTTTACAATAGCCTGCAGAGACAATTTTACTTTGAGTACTTCAAAAGCAAGTAAAGTTAAATCTAATTAGCTGTGGGCAACATTGAATCTCAGAGCTTCTGTTTTGTGACATTTCCTGCAGGGATTAGATTCCCCTTGCTTCAATCAAATCTTACACTTTCACATTTCAAGTTCAGCTATTGCAATCAGTAAAAAATGCAGATGCAATAAGGTGTTTGTTCAACACAACACACTTCCATAGTAAGAATGAAAGTGAAAACATGCATATGGAAGTTTTGTTTGTCCTGTTTAAACTGCAGTGTCTGAAATGCATATCCTTGTGAAAAAGATGAAAATTAATCATCTGAATAGATTTCTTAATATGCTCAGTCCTTGTGAAAAAGATGCAAATTAATCATCTGAATAGATTTCTTAATATGCTCAGTGACTTTAAAAGTGTTACTAGGTATTTCACAAGGAAAGAAATCCCCAGAAGTGTTTTCATGTTGATGGAGAATTTTAAGGTTCTTCTGTGGATTTTTAATTCAAACAGTCTATGAGATGGCTGCATTTCCTTTCCATCAAAGAAAAATAAAGGCATTCATTTTCTGGAGATTCACCTGGACAATGTAATTAAGCATTTATGTTAGCTGTTGCTTTTTATATATGGATACAGAAAATCATGACACCCTAATATTCACATAGCCTGTAATCTACCTTTCAGCTTTATCCAGTACTATATAATTGACAATGTTTATTACTTGAATATATTGCAACTTCTCTGTTTCCTCCAGAGATTAGCATATTTTGATACATTCTTCTGGCAATATTTTTTGCTTAAATTCATTTACTTTGGTTTACACCACTCGATCTCAGGTTACTTCAGTCAATGTCTTTGTGTTCACTGAACAATCAAACAACGGTTTCAGAAATTAGTACTAGAGCACAATGAAATAGAATGTATGAATATCAGCTTGAATTACAGAAAGACAAGCTTGGTACAAATTCTTTAACAAGGGATGTATGTAAATTGTTGTTGTTGTTGTGTCTTTTGGCTTTTGCTGGTTAGGGGTCGCCACAGCGGAACTCCGGTCCGCTAATGATTGGCAGTAAATTTTTACTTGCCAAGTTGCCAAACCTGACGCACAACCTTCAACGAAGGTACGCCCATTCACGCATGTCTCCACACAGAAGACGCTCTAGCTGAGAGTCGAACAGGACAACGTCTTACTGTGAGGCGACAATGCTACCACAGCACCACCACCGCAGTAAGGGATGTATATAAATTACTGTGGAAAACTGGAAGCACATAATCTGATGGCAGATAATTATTGCTTATCATTATGTCCCTATCCCTATGTATCTCAGAACATAAGAATGTGTCTTTCTTATTTATATCATGTATTTATACAATGTATTAAAGGGCACAGAGGAACTCTAACAGGCATGTGCAGTTGGAACATATTTTATTTAAGAAGAGCAGTACTTACAGGATGTGTTGGTCCACCATTTCCTGATGTAAGTTACCAAACTTTAAAATGTAAATGCTTTTAATTGCATTTCTTCGTTCACCTATCATATGTTGTTAGAAATAACAAAATGTCGAGCTCTGGGTTGGAGAGAAACCCTTAAAATTGTTAGAATTCTCTAAGCTTAGTCACAAGGTTGACACCAAATGAGCTATGGGACAGACGTGACTGAGTCACTCAAATCTTCATCTCTTCGTCTCTCAAAGTCCATTGCTGCTCAAGCTAAACTAAAAATACCCATTTATTTCCTAGATATTTCACAGGCTGCTAAGATATGTTGGATGATTTTACAGTTGTAAGCTAGTCTTTATTGTTGCCAATTACACTGCCATCTGTCTACGTGACTGTTCACTAGCCTGAAGCTTGTTTGCTGTGCATTGTTATGTACGTGCTTTCACTGAGCAGTGTCTGCTTCTGGCACACTTTGTTATTGGCTACATTGTTACTGTTTCTTATTAAAATAATAACTCATTTCAGGCTGTGGTGCAGTAAAACTTGTACGCCGACAGAGCTGTTTCAGCATCAAGACTAAACACAAACAAACTTCTACCAGACGTTCAGTGTTTTTCTCATGCTGGATAATTATTTGAGAAGCTAGGTCATTAGATCATCTGAAATTTACTTAGAAATATGTTAATAATTTGAATCATTTTTAAAAAAAAATCGCTTGATTTACAGTTACAAGATAGTATATATATATATATATATATATATATATATATATATATATATATATATATATATATTATTTTATGCTATTATTTATTTTTATGCTATTATTTGTGGTAAACACTTTAATTATCACATGTTGCATCATTATTTCATGCCTAAGATGAATGAATAATAAAATAGGTCTAATCAGTTATGCTGTAAATGTGAATTTGCTTCCTTGTCATAGTGCCTTCCTTTTGTATGGTTGCTGGTGGTATGTGTTTATTTCACTTTACATGTTATGCTATGTGGGGTTAAATCCTGTCTCTATTTTCTGATATAATGTGCTTAAGAGATGTAGTAGCATATTATTACATGTATTTATCTGTTATTATGGGTTATGGAATGACCTGCGTATCCAAAATGCTGACATTTTTACTAGTGGTACTAGAAAGCATTTAAGTATGCCAATTATACAGAAAGTACGCAACAGCAACATAATGGGTCAGATATAAACAGTGATTACAGACTGCATATGAAGGAATTGTAAGCAGAAATGTAAAACGTAATACAGGAGTCACAGTTTATTTTTCTGAATTATTGTTTAGGTATGCACCATGCATATATATGGTGTGACAAGTGGCTGAAGAGTGAAGCACCCTAGATGCTCCGAAAAGGTGTTATTGAAGTTTGCATGGTGCGGGGGGGGGGGGGGGGCAGAAGTTAATATGGCTTGAGAAACATAATATGACCGAAAATCTTTGGTTTTAGAGTGTTGGATAGGTAGAGGATTAATGCTATAAGCAAGACAGTTGTCAGGTTTATGGTGACTAATCATGGCATATTTATTTTATTTTGTTTTTATTTGTTAACTTGCAACTGGACTGCTTCAAGGTCTCTTTTCAGCCAAGACCTTGGCCAAGCAGGCAAATGCAAAGTACAGACAAATAAAACATTTAGTTTCTTAAAAAAAGCAACCAAGGTGAGCATCAGGATTTGCAACTGTCATAATATATCTATAACCATATCTATATCTATATCTGTATCTATATCTATATGTCTATATCTATATCTATGTCTATATCTATATCCATATCTATATATATTCAACTTGGATAAACAGGATTTGTGAATAACTTGAAATAGGTATGCACATACATATTCAAATAAGTTATAGCATTAGAATAAGGTGAGTAAGAAGAGCTGTGTATGTCAGCCAATGCACATGTTTAATGCAAAGCAAAAAATAAAAATAAAAAAAATGAAATAAAACAAAAAACAATATTGCATTACTGTATATGTAGTAAGTTGGGCTTAGAAGTAACTTTATGTAATACGATTACAGACCAAAGGGTAGAAGCATGAGAGAGTTAACGTCTTATCTCTGAAGCAAGTCCATTGTGTTCATTAGTGAGATGAACTAGAAGGATTTGCTGGCTAGCTTCTGCTAATGAGGTCCAGCAAGCAGGGGCAATTTTGAAGAGTGAGCATTCAAAGGAGGCAAGAGTAAAGGTGGGTATTTGAAGCTGAATGGTATTAGAGTTTGGAGTGTGTAGGTAGATAGTATATTAAGGGTACAGGATCTCTCATCCCACTTGACTCACCCCTTTTTCCCCATTTCTCACACTCCTTTACTTCTCCCTTCCCTTCATCATACTGAGCTTCTCTGACTACCATCTTCATTTTTCTCATTTACTCCCACTCTTGCTCTATGACTACTACCATCTTCATTTTTCTCATTTACTCCCACTCTTGCTCTATGACTACTACCATCTTCATTTTTCTCATTTACTCCTACTCTTGCTCTATGACTACTACCATCTTCATTTTTCTCATTTACTCCCACTCTTGCTCTAGGACTACTACCATCTTCATTTTTCTCATTTACTCCTACTCTTGCTCTATGACTACTAGCATCTTCATTTTTCTCATTTACTCCCACTCTTGCTCTAGGACTATTACCATCTTCATTTTTCTCATTTACTCCTACTCTTGCTCTATGACTACTACCATCTTCATTTTTCTCATTTACTCCCACTCTTGCTCCAGGACTACTACCATCTTTATTTTTCTCATTTACTCCCACTCTTGCTCTATGACTACGACCATCTTCATTTTTCTCATTTACTCCCACTCTTGCTCTATGACTACTACCATCTTCATTTTTCTCATTTACTCCCACTCTTGCTCTAGGACTACTACCATCTTCATTTTTCTCATTTACTCCCACTCTTGCTCTATGACTACTACCATCTTCATTTTTCTCATTTACTCATTCTCTTGCTCTATGACTACTACCATCTTCATTTTTCTCATTTACTCCTACTCTTGCTCTATGACTACTACCATCTTCATTTTTCTCATTTACTCCTACTCTTCCTCTATGACTACTAGCATCTTCATTTTTCTCATTTACTCCCACTCTTGCTCTATGACTACTACCATCTTTATTTTTCTCATTTACTCCTACTCTTGCTCTATGACTATTACCGTCTTCATTTTTCTCATTTACTCCCACTCTTGCTCTATGACTACTACCATCTTCATTTTTCTCATTTACTCCTACTCTTGCTCTATGACTACTACCGTCTTCATTTTTCTCATTTACTCCCACTCTTGCTCTAGGACTACTACCATCTTCATTTTTCTCATTTACTCCCACTCTTGCTCTATGACTACGACCATCTTCATTTTTCTCATTTACTCCCACTCTTGCTCTATGACTACTACCATCTTTATTTTTCTCATTTACTCCCACTCTTGCTCTATGACTAATACCATCTTCATTTTTCTCATTTACTCATTCTCTTGCTCTATGACTACTACCATCTTCATTTTTCTCATTTACTCCTACTCTTGCTCTATGACTACTACCATCTTCATTTTTCTCATTTACTCCTACTCTTGCTCTATGACTACTAGCATCTTCATTTTTCTCATTTACTCCCACTCTTGCTCTAGGACTACTACCATCTTCATTTTTCTCATTTACTCCCACTCTTGCTCTATGACTATTACCATCTTTATTTTTCTCATTTACTCCTACTCTTGCTCTATGACTACTACCATCTTTATTTTTCTCATTTACTCCTACTCTTGCTCTATGACTACTACCATCTTCATTTTTCTCATTTACTCCTATTTTTGCTCTATGACTACGACCATCTTCATTTTTCTCATTTACTCCCACTCTTGCTCTAGGACTACTACCATCTTCATTTTTCTCATTTACTCCCACTCTTGCTCTATGACTACGACCATCTTCATTTTTCTCTTTTACTCCCACTCTTGCTCTATGACTACTACCATCTTCATTTTTCTCATTTACTCCTACTCTTGCTCTATGACTACTACCGTCTTCATTTTTCTCATTTACTCCCACTCTTGCTCTATGACTACTACCATCTTCATTTTTCTCATTTACTCCCACTCTTGCTCTATGACTACTACCATCTTCATTTTTCTCATTTACTCCTACTCTTGCTCTATTTTTTTTCTTATTGCCCCTCCCTTCTTACATTCAACAATTAACACCTCTTATCTCCCTGTTCTACTTTAACTCTGCTAAGATTTCATGTAAAACTGTAATGCCACCCCTGCGTTATTTCACATTGTAACAAATCTAACAGGAATATTATTTTAATTGACTTTTGTGTGTGTGTGTGTGTGTGTGTGTGTGTGTGTGTGTGTGTGTGTGTGTGTGTGTGTGTGTGTAATTTTACCTTTTGCTTTT